>NW_004949099.1:38409560-38416248 GCF_000317375.1 Microtus ochrogaster | reverse complement strand
GTGCATGTGTGTTTTCATGTTTATGTGTACGAGTGAAGGAAAGAGTGCGTGCAGGTGAGAACATGTGTGTGCATGTGTGTTTTCATGTTTATGTGCACGAGTGAGGGAAAGAGTGCGTGCAGGTGGGTACATGGATGTAGTGGCCAGAAGCCGACATCAAGTTGTGGGACTTTTTTGGGACGATGTGAACAAACCAACCCAGACAGAGCACTGACAACAAACCGAAGAAACAATTCCACCTATTACTGAGAAGTATCCTTACTTTTTAATGATGTGAATCAACAAATTATTTAAAGATTAAATATAGAAGCAGATACGAAGCTAAAGCTAAACAGAGCGTTAGCTTCTCAAGGGACCCCAGTGGCTAGTGGGTGAAGGATGGCCCCCAGAAATAGGAATTCCAGGGTGCATACAGCATGGAATGGGAGAGCAGCAACACCTATCAAAGCCTCGGACGGAATGCAAGTTGGGGTATCCAGCGGTCTGGCATTCTGTTTTCCTCGCTCGCTTGGAAAAGATGGTTGGAAAAGTGGGGGAGCTGCCAGCAGAGACACGGCCCATGCAGCTGGAAGATTCCCCAAAGCCAAGGATGCTGAGATCCTTCTTAGCGGGAAGGGTGGGAAGAAACTACAAGACTCACCCACAGCCAAATAGAGCTGCAAAATCATCCTAGACACGGGATGAAGCCAAATCTGAGAGTAGACAACAGAGGACACTGGGGATGGACAAAACACAAAGAAAAAGGAGCAGACTGGAGCTGGCTTCTCACTCTGCCGCAAGCTGACACTGTCCTGGTGAAAACCCCTGGAAATGTGGCCCCTTGGGTGGGTAACATGGCTGGAGAGAGAATGAGAAGTCATATCTATCAGTGTTTACTATAGTCAGAATGTTCTTGAGGTTCAGGGATGGAGGTTTCTAGGTGGAGCCTAGCAATTGGGAGTGTGTGCCCTAGAAAGAATTGAACGGAGCCGGTAGGGGCACACACTTTTAATCCCAGCAGAGACAGGCAGATCCCTGCAAGTTTGAGCCCAGAATGGTCTAAAGAGTGAATTCCAGGACAAAAAAAAAAGAAGAAGAAGAAAAGAAAAGAGGGTTGAATGGGTGAATGAGTTTCTTGAAGGACATTAGACAGTTGATGATGAGAGGGAGAGAGGATTATTGCACAGCTGAACCTGGCCCTGTCTGGCCTCTCTCAGCTTTCTGCTGGGTATGCCATCCTTCCCTGCCTCCTATGCCTCTGCCATCCAATGCAGGACCACGCCAGAGTCCACACCACACTGTTTGGAGCTGTTGTGTAGCTATGTCCTCCTAAGCGGAAAAGGGAAGCTCCTAAGTCCCTGGATGGAGCAGATACTTGCAAAGCTCAGAAAACGCGTCACAGGGCTTCACCGCACGCTCGCGCAGTCTCTTGTAGGAGGAAGGAGACTTCTCACGTCACAGGGCTTCACCCCACGCTCACACAGGCTCTTGTGGGAGGAAGGAGACTTCTGCATGGAACGTCCTGCAGGTTACGCAGGTGACTGCAGTTATGCAGCTTCCGGAGAGTCGTCACCCACGCTGTTCTGCCTTTCAGTCGCCCCCTCTCCCCCTCCGCTCCTGTAAGTAACCCCAATAAACTTGCTGGCTCACCTAGTTCCACTTGCTCAGAATGTTTCTTTGGTCTGTTGCTGGTGCCTGGACAAGTCAAACAACAGGGTACCAAACCGGCGCACGCCTTTAATCCCAGCACTTGGGAGGCAGAGGCAGGTGGATCTCTGTGAGTTCGAGACAAGCCTGGTCTACAGAGCTAGTTCCAGGACAGGCTCCAAAGCCACAGAGAAACCCTGTCTCGAAAAAACAAAAAAAAAAAAAAAAAAAAAAAAAGAGAAAAAAATGTTGTCTTCATGAGTAGTGTCCTAGTTGGGTTTTTGCAGCGTGACACAAGCTTTGGTTACCTGGAAGAAAAACCTCAGTTGAAAAAGAAAAAAAAAAAAGGCCCCAGAGGAAAGGGGGAAAGTGTTGGAATTATATTAATCTCAAGAAAAAAAAGGAAAAAAGAAGGAAGGAGGGAGAGAGGGAAGGAGGGAGGGAGGAGGGAGGGAGAAAAGGAAGAAAGAAAGGAAGAGCCTTCATGACACATCGGCAAGTCTGTAGAGCATTTTGTTGATGAATGGTTGATTTGGGCAGCGCACTGCTGGGCAGGTGGTCCGGAGTGGTACCAGAGCAGGCTGAGCATCATGGGAAGCAAGTCAGTCAGCAGAGAGCCTCCGTGGCCTTTGTTTCAGTTCCTGCCCTGACAGTCCGTTCATAATGGACTAGAGGGGCTATAAGCTATTGGCTGAAATAAACCCTTTCCTCCCCAAGTTGCTTTTGGTCATGGTGTTTTTATCAGAGCAACAGAAACTTAATTAAACAAACAGAAAATAAAAACAAGGGCGCTGGAAAGATGGCTCAGTTGTTGAGAGTCCTGGCTATTCTTTCAGAGGACCTGGGTCTGGTTCCTAGTACCAACCCAGCGGCTCACAACAACCTGTAACTCTAGTTTCAGAGAATCCAATGCCTTCTTCTGGCCTCCTCTGGCACTGAGGCAAAATACTCACACATACACATAAATAAAATCTAAAACAAGAAACCTAAGACAAGCAAGTGCCTTGTCATGTTCATAAAAAATAAAAAAACAAAACTGACAAATCCAGTATTTGTTCATTTCTGCAGTAAAAAGACACCCAATCAAGCAAGAGCTGAATGGCGTGCTGTATGCCAAGGGGAGATGCTGAGCGGCATAGTGCTAACAGCCAGTTCCCCAGACGCCCTGCTAACCAAGTCCCAATGTTGGCCCTGCCCTCAGAGAGGAGTGCTGCTGACCAAGGGTTTACCGAGAATAGAGAAGTTACCACACACACACACACACTCACACACTCACACACACGCGCACTCGCACACACACACGCGCGCACGTGCACGCAAGAGACATGGGGCCAAAGGTGGCACAGCAGGAACAGAGCCCAGCAAGTCACCCAAAGAGTCTAGGGAATGCAAAACCCTGAAGACCGTGCAGGGATTCGGACTGGACTTTGGAACATAAAGACATCAGTGAGGGGGAAAATGGGTGACATCTGAGCAAAATCTACAGCCTAGTTAACAGCGCTGTGCTAGATCTGTGTTCGTGGTTTTTAACAATATGCCACAGTTGTGTTAACTTTAGGAAGAGCACTCTGTAATCCCTGCAGCTTTTCTGTAAGCCTGAAATTATGGTGAAACAAGAGTTAAGTGAGTGAGAAAAGGGGGGGGGACCATGGTATTATATAAGGCACCAGAAGAGGGAAACTTGGGTGACAGGCATCAGCAGAAGCCAGCTCGGGGGGCTCTATGTCATTAGATAGAGTCCAGACTTGAGTGTCTCCTAGCAGCGACTCCATGACAATAATATATAAGTCCAGTGGACATTCATGACAGTTCCTTTCTGTCAAGTTCATCATGACTTCATTTCACTTTCCTGTATCTGCCTAAACTCAGACTCTAAGGTCCACACTCTCATACACACACACACACACACACACACACACACACACACACACACAGCCCATCCCAGACACAGCTGGGGAACACAAGTTCCCCTACAAGGAACTTCTTGTCCCTGAGACACAAGAACAGTGTCAACAAGACAATTAGTGGTTTTTCTTGCCCTTTAGTAGAACCTTCTCAAGGCAGACTCCACTGAGCAGAAGTGGGAGGTGCCCCCTCCGCTGTTCCCACCATGCCCAGCTCTTGGGTTGTAGCTTCAGGCTACTCCAGGTCAGTCAAGTGTTGTGTGTTCCCACATCCCCGCTGGCCTTTGCCTTTGCCCCACTAATTCTGTCCTCACTATTTTGCGTTCCGGTTGGGTGGCAGACTCCTTTTAAGTAAAATGTGGACCCTGCCTGTGCCTGTAACCCCACAGGGCCTGGCGCTCAGTGAACATGTGAGGTAGATGAATGATGAACATGAACCAACACGCTCTGAATGGCAATGCTCAGGAGACCAAACTCGCTCTGCAGAGAGCAAACGTGTTCCTCTTGCCAGAAGTCCAGGACTTCAAGGCTCAAGGCCATTTATCCCAATGTAACACCCTAGCCACCACACCTTAGCTGGAGAGTCAGGTTCACAGTTAAGTGTGAGCCTGGAAAGATGCCTCCGTAGGTAAGAGCACTCGCTGCTCTTCTAGACGACCTGAGTTCAGATCCCAGCACCTGAGTCAGGAGGCTCTCAAGTACCCGTATCTCTGGCTAAAGCAAGAGGTAACGTGAGTTACAAATTGTCTTTATTACGGGGATACAAAGGAAATGGGATTCAAAGGGAAACACAGACTCACAAAATACCGGACAAGATGGAAGCCGCCATGCCCCGCCGCTCTGCCCAGGGAGATATGAACAATTGTACAAGCTTGCTTCTGCTCTGACCTCCCAAGAGAGTGAGCAAGACCCTTCCTCTCCCTTATAAGCAATCAAGTCTGCACACAGAAGCCACGCCTTAATGCTGGTACCCAAAAAGCTATGGGCAGAAAGGAGTTCCCACAACATCAGGCTCCAGAGAATCCAGTGCCCTATTCTGGGCCCTGTGAGCACTCACACGCATGGCACACACATACACATAAGTAAAACGTAAAGTTTAAAGGGTCTTTGTTATGTCTCCAGTTTATAGAGTACTTCCGCATCCAAAGGCTCATTTGGTTCTCACCGATCACACAGGGATATCAGCCCACTTTATGGATAAGGAAATGGAGTCTCAGAAAAGCAAAGCAATTTGCCTAGGTTGTCATAGCAACCAGGTGAATGCCCTGGAGTGTAGACCTGTGACTGCTAATATTTTCCTTCTTCTCTTTCTTCCTATGAAAGAAACACACATGCACACACATGCGCGGCACATGGAAGCACACACACACACACACACACCAGAGTCTCTTCTGCTGAATCCAGAAGTGCCCTGAAGAGAAGCTGCTGGTATTACCTGCAGTCACCATTGCCTCCCACTAAGCCAGGGTTCCCACCCACCTACCCATCTTTCACGGTATGGAAAGAGCTGTGATCTCCATGCTACTGTGGAAGAATCAGCTTAGGAGGGACAGACAAAGACAAAACCAATATTCAAACTCACATGAGAATCGGTTTGTTTGCAGGTAACCTCAGGCTAGCACAATCCCAGGTGGCCACCTGCAGCCCCTTCCTCACCCTCTATGATTAAAGGACCAAAGAGTGAAGGGGGCCAGGTGCAGCATCCCCATAAACCCAGATATCCCAGGTCAAGCTGGCACAGCAGGAGCAAGAGAGACCTCCTTTCAGTCAATCAATAGGAAAAAAAGCACCAAGTGGTGCCAACAATAACACATCGGCTCACCCTGGAGACAGTCTTCTAGCCCGAGGCTCTGGGGTTGGGCCATCTGAGTTTATTCCTCAAAAGTTAATAAACCTTTGTGACTTGTTTGCTTTGCTTACAGGTGATGATAAGACCTCAACCTCAGAGGGCATCTGCATACTAAATGGGCTCCTCAGTATCAGTGAGAATCGTGCCCCAAGTGTAACAGACACCCAGCCGTGTTTAGTTCTAGAGGCTTGGTTTCCGCATTCTGAAACTGAGCTGAGGGTCAAGTTTGGGAGCATTTGTTTTGTAAATGCTCAAGGCGCAACGTTACAGCCCAGACTGGATCTTTGACAAGTCTAGTCAAAAGAAACAAGTAGCTGGACAGGAAGGCTCATATTTGTAAGACTGAGGCAGGAGGATGGCTCTGGGTTCTGGGACTAACCTGGGCTACAAACTAAGTTCCAGGTCAACATGGGTTAAAGATAGAAAAAATCTTGTCTCAAAAAAAAATTAATAAAGGGCCAGTCATGGTGGCACACTTTTTTAATCCCAGCACTTGGGAGGCAGAAGCAGGCAGAATTCCCTGAGTTTGAGGGCAGCCTGGTCTACACAGACTATGTACTTAAACCCTGTTAAAAAAAAAAAAAGCTAAAATAAATAAATAACAAATAAAAAAGAAATCGCCACAGGAATATGCTATGAGAGTGGACTTAAGTAACCTTTGATGGCGACAATGCTGGGAAATTAATGGCTCAGCTAGCCTCAGAGAGGGCTAAACTGGGGCTGGGGAAGGTGATGAAGAACCCAGACATGGGGGTGCATGAGACACCCTGAAAGAGCAAGCAGAATTGTAGATAGTGATGCAGAAGGGAGAGCAAAAGGCTCTCCTGTCCATCTTAGATCCAGGATCAGGTTCTTGTACATTCGATATTTACTATACAACAACTTTGTGCCCGACCTGGTAAAAGCACATAAGCTGCACCAAGAACGGCCAAGGCGTCCTTCTTTATAGAGCTGACGTTTTAGCTGGAATAGTAGAGTAGATAATACACACTCTAAGACTGCTTCATTTTATAAGAAGATATTACCAAAAACTCACTCAGAGGTAGTAACGGGACTGAGAAGTCTTCAAACGGGAAAGATGAGCGAGGAAAGGTGAGGCGAGCTTCACAACAAATGGACCGTGTTAAACGCTGGTTTTCTTCATAGCACCCCACCTTCCAAGAGGGACATCCTGAGACACAAATTGTCTTGCTGAGCAAGAGGGCAGAGCAGAAATGGATACAAGTTGGGAGGCCCAGCAAGAGCTAACTGCTCTGCATGGACATGTGCGGAGGACAGTCCAGATGAAGAGGACAGTCACCACAGGTGA
>NW_004949099.1:38393603-38408493 GCF_000317375.1 Microtus ochrogaster | reverse complement strand
AGGACAGTCACCACAGGTGAAGAGGACAATCACAGGTGACGAGGACAGTCACAGGTGAAGAGGACAGTCACAGGTGAAGAGGACAGTCACGAGGCTGAGAGGGGCTGGGTGTGGGGCGGGAGTCAAGGTTGTCTGCAGGAAACGGGATTTTAGATGCAAGAGATATTCAAAGGGTGTTTCTCGGTTTTTGTGGGGGTTTGTTGTTGTTGTTGTTGTTTTTTCAGGACAGGGTTTCTCTGTAAATTGTTGACTGTTCTGGAACTCAATCTATAGACCAGACTGGCCTTGTACTCAGAGATCCACCTACCACCGCCTCCCAAGTACTGGGATCCACCACAGCTGTCTGTCCTCCACATACTAAGATTACAAGTCAATTTGAGAAGCATTTAACAGAGTGCTAAGGACCCAAACTCTGGTCCTCAGCGGTTGTGTGACAAGTGAGCCATCTCCCAAGCCCCTCGTCACTGCACGGTAGCCAGCACACAAAACGATGAGTTTCGCCATGGCATTTTCTTGCATACATACCCGCCATTACACTGTTCATTCACACTGACTATGTCCATCTCCTTCCTCAGCCCTTTCTCCCATCCAGCTGCACACTATTAGACAGTTCCCAGGTTTGCGTGCCATCCTTGCACAGGGCCATGCTGATCTCTCTATTCCAGGTTTTAGCATCTGGCAGCTGACTGTAAGGACCAAAAGGTGTAGTAGTAAGAGCAGCGGGGCTGCGTCCCCGGCACCCGGCTGCCCACATGGCTAGCTCTAGCTTATGCCCCGAAATAATTACACGGAAACTGTATTCTTTTAAACACTGCTTGGCCCATTATATCTAGCCTTTTCTTGGCTAACTCTCACACCTGGACTAGCCCATTTCTAATAATCTGTGTAGCCCACGAGCTGGCTTACCAGGAATGATCTTAACCTGCGTCTGCCTGGAGTGGGAGAATCATGGCGACTCCCTGACTCAGCTTCTTTCTCCCAGCATTCTGTTCTGTTTATTCCTCCCACCTATGTTTTAACCTATGAGGGCCAAGCAGTTTCTTTATTGCTTAACCAATGAAATCAACAGATTGATATATGACACTCCCACATCAAAAAGGAATTTTTAGAGTGCTTGCATCTGAAACCCCCTCACTCACCGTACCCATGAAAACTTGATCAAAACCACACCATACGCAGATGGACTTTGTGCTGAGTGTGTGTGTTCAGTGTAACAAAAACAGTTACGGATGAGGACAGAGTGCTCTCCTGGGTGCCATCTGGTAAGGTATGCAGACTAGAAAAGCCAGGGAACAGTGAGCCAGGACAGTGGGGAGGATAGTGCCGACTTCTGAGGATGCGGCCCCATTACGGGAGACAACAAGAGCAAGGAAAGATGAGGAACCAACGTGAGTCAGAATCACAAAGCCTGAGGTCTTACCTTCACCTCGAACACTAGACCCTATTTGGATCTGTTTCCTGGGATGGTTTAGTCTTTTCATCTCAACTGGGTCTGGAATCACTGAGGATGGGCTGCTGGGCACACCTGTGAGGGTTGTCTTAACCAGGTAGCAGCCCTGATAAGGGAGACCCAAGGGCAACACCTTGCTGTTTGCCCCATTGCCTTCACATCTCGTCGGCAAGTTTGACTCTGCCGCCGCCATCACCGCTGTTGCTGCTGTTTTCCTCCCCTGATGCCAACTTCATCAGGCTTCCAATGTGGACTGAAGACCAGTCCCTCTTCAAGAACCCTCCAGGCCCTTGGCACACCCGTCTGGGGTGCTCACAGACTGAGCACCCACAGTTTCCAGCTTCTGCAGTGTGAAGAAAGCCACTGTGGGGGTGACTAGTCAAATCACATAGGGTAAGCCATCTCAGCAAATCCTTTAATATAAACTCAATCTATAGCTCCCATTCCTCTCAATAACCCTGACTGTTGCAGTTCTTTACTGGGCAGTGCCCGAGATGCCCATTGGCAACAACGCGAGAGACATTAGTAAGCAAAACCCCTATTCACTCAGCAGGTAAGGGGCTAAGGACAAGGGGGCGAGTCAGAGGCAAGGCGAGGCTTGGGTGCGGAATGAAAGGAAGACAGAAGAGAAAATTCATTTTACATGTAGGATCCCACAGATTTTACACTCGGGTCACAATGTTTATTTTTAATAGCTGTGTCCATTCCCCTCTGCTACTGTAATAAATTATGACAAATGTCGTGGCTTAAAATAATGCATTTAATTACCTTACCATTCCAGAGGTGAGAGGTCTAAAGTAAGCGGGCAGTGGTATACTTGTTCTTGCTGACAGTTGTGGGGGAGAATTCATCTCCTCACCTGGCCCAGCTTCCAGAGGCATCCCATGTTCCTTGGCACACGGCCACACATCGTCCCAATCTGGGCTTCTGGCCTCACCTCTCATCCTCCGGTTAGGAAACTCCTACCTCTTTTCTGTAAGAACTCTGGTAGAATGGAGAGCTGGCTCAGCGGTTAAGTGCACTGTCTTGTAACTACGTTTCAGAGGACCTAGGTTCAATTCCCAGCACCCGTATGACAGCTTTCAGCAGTCCATAACTCCAGTTCCTGGGAATCTGACCCTCTCTTCTGTCCTCCGTGGGCACCCAGCATGCATGTGGTGCAGAGACTACACATGCCAGAACACTCATCACTCATACACATAAATCAAATCAAGTACTTTTAAGGAGAGAACTCTTTGTAAACCTGGGGATGGTGGCACACTACTGAAGTTCCAGGGCTCAGGTCAGATGTGGTTGCGCACACCTTTGATGCCAGCACCCAGGAGGAAGAGATAAAATGATCTCTGTGTGTTGGAGGCCAGTCTGACCTACATAGTGAGTTCTAGGACAGCCAGGACTACGTAGAGAGACCTTGTCTCAACAACAAAAATTCCAAAGAGAGAGAAATTCCAAATTCCAATACTCAAGAAGATGAGGCAGGAGGATCTAGACTTCAAGACCAGCCTGGGCTACTTAGTGAGATTCTGTCAAAAACAAAAGCAAACAGCAAAACTCTCTTTTGGCCACAAAGTTCTATCACAATAATCCCCGTTTCAAGATCCTTTAAGTTAATCCATCTACAGAGTCCCTTATGCTAGGCATAGTGGTATGGCCACAAGCTTCGGGAACTGAGGTGGGACACATTTGGATTGCTGAACAAATACGATGACTTGAACGGACAGAGCAGTGAGCTAAACAAAGGAAATGGTAGGAGTCTGAGTAGCCCACAGGAGAGCCGAGACACTGCAGGCCAACGCCCAAGTGTGGCATATCTCCTTTGAGCTCACGCCAGAGATGTCTACCATGTGCACAGAAGGCCAAGCGATGGAAATTAATCAAGGCAAACGTTCTTTTTAAATTTTTATCTTAATTTTTATTCTGTGTATGCATGTAGATCTAGGCACCATGTGAATGCCTGGTACCCACAAAGGCCAAAAGAAGTTATCAGATCCCCTGGAACTGGAGTTACAGATGGCTGTGAGCTGCCATGTGGGTGCTGGGAATTAAACCCAATTCCTCTGGTAGAGTAGTCAGTGCTCCTAATTGCTGAGCCCCACTCCCATCCCCAAATGGAGTGTCCTTTGAAGGTGGTCACCACCAACATGTGTACCAACACAGGAATACAGTGACAGCAGACATGTCCCACCAGGCAATCCATGAGGATGAGACTAGAGTATTTGAAGAAGGCTCGCATACCTGCCTTTAGAAAAAGGGCAGCAGCCGAACATTCTGGTAGTAAAAGCAAAAAACCCAAATGGTTGCTGGCACAGTAGGAGGCTCCTGGCAGAGAGAAGAATCTTGCCTGTGACTGCGCATGCTGGTGTCCACACCTGGGGTGGGAGGGTGAGTAGTCTATGAGACAGGAGGAAGCGAAAGTCAGCTTGGTCAGATGTGTTTAGACTTTACCACTAGGGGGAGTACAAGAGCCAACATGGACCCCTGAGTTAAGGGGGTTTTCCTGAAACAGGATACCCCCAGGGAAGGCAGAAAAAGTTTCCCCAGTCCCAACTCCAAAAAAGTTGGAAGGCCTGGCTGCCGCCATGTGATCTCTGACTCAGGGCTTACCCACATTTTCCTCTTCTAGTTAAAGCAAACCACGTTTTTTCCATCCCTCCCTTTTCCTGGTTGCTTATAGCACTGAGGTCCTGTAACAAACACTGTTAAGCCCAGAATGAACATCACTGCACCATACAGGGTCCAAGGACAGGAGCTGACCTGTCCAACTAAGCCATAGCGTAGGGACGAGATGTGGATCTCCTCACTCCAGGTCCAATTCTCTCATATAAGGCTGCCACACTGAGTGGCACTGGGCTCTCAGGCAGGGGGGTTTCCAGTTCAAGGCCAGACTGAGATTCTGCAAGAAAAAGAAAGAAAGAAAGAAAGAAAGAAAGAAAGAAAGAAAGAAAGAAAGGAAGGAAGGAAGGAAGGAAGGAAGGAAGGAAGGAAGGAAGGAAGGAAGGAAGGAAGAAATCTCTGATTATATGTAACGGAGTTCTTAAGCTGTTCCACGGGTATAAATAATAGTGATGGCAATGGGGTGGGGAACGAAGGTGGGGACTACCTCCTTCAGCACTCACTGCTACCCAAAGTAGCTTCTGTTTCAGATGGAAATGTTTGCTGAACCCCGCTCTCCCATGGCAGGAGGGGGTACAAGGAGATAAAGCCTTTTCTTTACACCTATTCTCCCAAAATGGATGGAGTTCCCCTAGAAGAAGGAGGCATTGTTTCTCTAGCCTATTCCTGTCCCTGGTTGTGACACACGTCCTAACGGAGCCATCCTCAGAGAGTTACTAAATCAGCAGAGCCCTGTTGACATCCACCCCTCCTGGCAGGAAACTCAAGTTGGGCTCTGCCTCTCCCTCCCTGTCCTCCATCCAGCTCCCCACTGTGGATAGCTTCCCCCACCCTTGCCTCGACACAGACAGCTGCCTTGTTTTTGTTTCTGTGCCTTCACACACAGCTCCCCCCACCCCTGGCTTCCACCATGCCCCCAAGCTTAGGGGGCTGTCGACTGACTTAGGGACATCCATGGAATTGCCCATTAGGGTCTCTTACACCTTGTATCCATAGATAGAGGTGACTTTGTGGTGTTGCACTTGGTAAGATGTAGTAAGACCTAAGGAAATTAAGAACAAATGAAACAGCTCTTAGAGGTATACCTATCTCCAGCTCAGACCCCCCCCCCCCCGCTCCCACCTAGTCTTCTGGGCCTCCGTCTGGAACCCCTGCAGTTCATCCACTCATCCTCAGGTGTTCTCTCCCTAAGACCATGCCCCGCCCTCCCCCTGAGTCCCAGCTTTGCCAGGCTTCCCTAACTGTAACTCTCACTTTGGGATAGTTGGGATGCTCATCCTAAAAATGGAAGATCAAGGGTCTCTCCTCAGAGCTCTCAGAGACCCTTAAATTGAACACCCCACCCCACCCGGAGTCTCCTGCCCGTCTCCCTCCCTCACTTCTCAGCTGCTTCGGAGAAGAAAGAGGAGATAGTCTGCTGCTTTCAGCTCCTGCCCCCAGTGAAGAACCTTACTAAAGTGGACTGTGAAAAAAAAAATCGTTTTAAGCAGATCGATTAATGAAACCTGTCCACTGATAATAACGAAGAGGAAGCTGTCTGTGCTAACAGAGGCTGGTTTGGCTACCCGAAAAACTGTCTTTGTTTGGGTGTTTTGTTTTTGGAGACAGGCTCTCATGTAAGCCCAGATTGGCCTCCAACGCACTGGGTAACCAGGGTGAAATTTTTAACTCACGTTCTTTTTTGCTTCTCGGTATTTCCTGATGTTTCTGTAATGAGTATGGTTTGCTTTTGCCGTAAAGAGCTGCAAGGGAACTTCCTGCGGGGTGAGGGAGAGAATACTGCAGAGGATGTTGAGAACAACCTCCTGGCTGGACTAAAAGAATCAAGAAAGAATTTAAAAAGCCATGGAGCAGGATGTGGTGGCCCACTAGCAATGCGGGCGCAGGAGGATTTGGAATTCAGGATAGCCTGAGCTACATAAGCAAATTATAGGTCCGCAAGGCTGCACGGATAACTAGACCTTACCTCAGAAATAATGAAATTGCGGGGCATGATGGCGCACACCTATAATCCCACAGCAGAGGCAGGCAGGTCTCTATGAGCTTGAGGCCAGCCTGGTTTACATAGCCAGTTCCAAGCCAGACAGAACTATGTAGTAAGACTCTGTCTCAAACATAATAATAAGTTTAAACTTAAATAAAAGATAAAACACGATAGAATTTTCACAGGTAAAGGAGGCAGGGGCAGCCAGTCACGCATCACGTGCCGGCTGCGAGGTGCGACAGAGCAAGGGTGTGGCACCAGGTGGGGTAGAAAATGCGAGGAGTAAATTTCAACTGGACTAAGTTTGCTAATAAAGAACTATTGTGAGCAAAGGAGAAATGCTCAGATTGGCATCTGGAGCATTCTGGTGGCCACAGTGTTCAAATAAGCATGTTCAGTCCGGAAAGGTTTACAAGGAGATGTTGGAGAGAAAGCAAGGCAGCAAACAGGGTCCGGCCGACTTGTCTTGGGAATCTAAAAAGGTCCTTTAGATTAGATGACCGTCGGGGGTCTTCCAATTTAAACTCTTAGGCGCCGCGCCCGGAATGAACCGGAAAGGCGAGGCCTACATTTAACACCCGGGTAAAAGCAGCCGGGCCTGGAGGTCTGAAAAGACCCCCCTCCCAAGACGGTGGGAAGGAGGAAGTCGAAAGGAAAAGGATCTCTGGAACGAGACCCGAAAGAGCAGGGTGCACGGCGAGCTCCAGACTACTGTGGAGCCGGAGCCCAAGAACCTGGGTCTCGGTAGGGGGTGAGGCATGGGCGGGGCAGGTGGGCCGGGGGGCGGGGTCGGCATTCCTCGGCACATGCGCAGCGCAGCTGGCCGAGCGCCGTAAGGAGTGGCACTTTTTAAAAGTGGTGCCGTAGTCCAGCCCCCAGCCTCAGCGTGTCCCAGTCCGTTGCCGCGTCCTTTCTGTCCCAGTCGTGCGTGCTTCTTGTCCCACGGAAGTCCAGCTTAC
Organism: Microtus ochrogaster; assembly: GCF_000317375.1. Lineage (NCBI taxonomy): Eukaryota > Metazoa > Chordata > Mammalia > Rodentia > Cricetidae > Microtus > Microtus ochrogaster. Next base: position 38,401,487 of record NW_004949099.1, on the reverse strand, counting down.
ACCATGCCGGTCAAAGGAGGTAGCAAGTGCATCAAATACCTGCTCTTCGGATTTAACTTCATCTTCTGGGTGAGTGAGAGGCGACTGTCGCGCGCTCGTCTCCGAGGCCACCTGTTCTGGAGCTCGGGACGGCGTCCGGAGCCGTGGGTGTCCCGGCGGCCGGGAGCTCTGGGAGCTGGTACTGCGCGCGCCAGGCGGACTCCGGGAGAGAACAGAAAGGCGCGGCGGCTGCCAGCTGGCCGCGGGCGGGACGGGCAGGTGGGCGGGAGAAGCAGGGGTCCTGGTGGCCCGGGCTGTGTACTCCGCTCCCGGGTCCCTCTGCCGCCGCGGATTTGAGATTGAGTCTGTGCCGCTGTCACCCGGAGCACCCCCGATTGCTAGAGCGGAAGGTGGCGGGGAGGTGCGGAACACCCCTTTTGAGTAACTCGAGGCCCTTTCTGGCCCGTGAGGCTCCTGGCGAGCAGGGCAGCGAGTGACTTCCACTTCGGTGGTCTCATAAGTGGCAAAGGGGCTCCCACGAAGGGCTCCTGGCACCCTCACTCTGCAGAGGGAGTGGGTGGGGGAGTCCTCTGTACCTGGAGGACGGACTTTACATATTCCCGGTCTGGACTTTCGGTCCCGTGAGAACGTCCATTCCTTTCTCCAAGCTACCTGAAAGACTAGATTGTCTTGATTCTTTTTCAAGAGCGATAACTATCTTGGTTGGAGAGAACTCTGGGAGAGTTAGGGAGAGGAGGGAGGGGAAGGTGCCTACCGGCGCCTCTTGGTGGAATAAGTCGGGTGTTTCTGCATTTCCTGCGTAATGAGGTACTATGGGCTCGAAGCCTTATCGTCCTAGAAATAACCAGGCGGGCCGCCAGTAATGGCCGTTCACCTGGAGAAGACGGGGGCCAGGGAGGTGGGAGGAACTAGTAGACACTCCCTACCTCTCTGCATTTGAAAGTCTGGGGAAAACAGCAGGAGAGTCCGCTTTCTAAGGGCCAGGAGCGAGGAAATACAAGGACGACCCTTGTGTCCTACTTCTGAGACGGCACAACCCCTACACACAAATGGACAACATTTGATCCCAGGCAAGCAGAAAAGGGCTTGGCCAGGCAATCCCTGTGTCACAGTCTCAAGAGAGATGACGTTTAGAAACTAGTTACCGGAGACTTTTAACCAAAAAAAAAAAAAAAAAAAAGGCACTATTCCTTGGAGCAGCCGTCGGGATGTTTACCATCCTCCAGCTGGCCGGTGTAAGGTTTACTACTTTCCGGGGCTGCTGCGTGGAAGTGTTCTGCACCCTGGGAGGTAGCGCTGGGTTTCTAGGAGTCACCACACCCATACAACTTAAAGAGGTTGTCAGATTCCCTCCCGGTGTTTCCCCAGCTCGGCAGACAAACAGACAGCCAGCTCTGAGGCTTGGCTTGAGCCTCTCATCTGCTTAAGCACCACAGAACAAAGTCTAAAGACAGCTGGCCCCACCCAACCCCGCCCTGTCCTTTGGGGAGTTTTCCTCACCCTACCCTAGCCATCCCTTCCCTGCCTGTCTGTTGGTTAGTCCGCAGATGCCTGCCTAGATGGGGTGAAACTTTGGGGCTAGGGGGAACCACACAGTGCCACAGCATGTCTGGATCCCCCATCTGCACCCATGGCATATGCAAGGGGCTAAGGGGAGGTGCCCATGGCCAACCTATGTCTACTCAGTCTGTTGCCTGCTGGTCCGCAATCTGTCCAGCTTGTCTCCTGCCTGCCACTCCGTTCCTACCCAGAGCTCCCTGCCTGCGCTAGATGCTGCTGGCTGACTATTGAAACAGAACACTCTTACTGTGGAAGGACTTGGTTTTAGGGTTGGGAAGGGCTTAGAGATTGTGCACCAACTTGTAGATGACAGCCTTCCTGTTCACAGTGGGAGAAACAGAGTGCCAGGGGCAGTGACTTGCCCAAGATGGCAAGCTGAACTAGTACTTACCATTTAGGGGGTGGGCAATTTCCTAAGTTATTATTATTATACCTGTCCTACTCTGGGGTCCAATAGGGACAAAGCCCCCCCCCTTACAGTCTCTGTGTAAAGTGTTTTACAGTCTGCAAAGGCCTCCCATAGCCCCAGGATATAGCAGGAGAAGGAAGTGCTATCCCCATTTTACCCATTGATGAGCAGAAATCTGGTCCGTGAAAGGTTCAGTGGCTACTCAGGGTCAAGTGACAGGATATTATCACATGAGGCACCCAGCTGGGTCTGGCTTTTGGGTGGGAGTAGAGGGTAGGATGAAGTTCCTCAAAATATCTTCATGACAAGTTATGATCTCAGGGGATTACTATGATGTCACCTGTCACCGCCTCCCTCTCTTGAAACCAGTGATTTATGAATGTGGAACCTGATGTGGGGTTTGCAAAGCAGGGGCCACCTTTGTGTGCGAGGATCCTGAGGGGATGGGAATCCAAAGAGAAGCCAGCTTTAGTGGGACAGTGGAGCAGAGGGAAGATGTGAAAAGGAAAGCTTGTCTCTTGTCTAGGCCTGACTATGTCCCCTGTGGTTGCTCCTTGACAGCTGAGCCTTCCCAGCCTGCCCTCTTGACGCTGGGTGTCTCATGCCCACAACCACGCCAGCGTCAGTCTGTTTTTCCAATATCTTCAGGGCCAAACCTCCCCAGCCTATTTTGGTTGTTCCTGAATTTCCCTCAGACCTCATGTCTATGCCTTCACTCCCTCTAAAAAAGAGAGAAGAGAAAATTTAATGAGAAAGGATCAAGAAGGAAAACATCTTTCTAATAACTGAATGGCAGGTGGTAGAGTATTTCAGGCTACAATATAGTGACTAGCCTTGGGCCAGGCCAGGAATGTGACCTTTTCCATAAATTTTTTGTTTGGGGTCTTGCTAGGCAGCCAGTCTGGCCTTGCTTGATGATCTTACCTCTGTCTGATCTTTCCCCACCCTCCCTATCCCCCAGATCCTGAGCCTACGTAGTGAGGACTTCCATCCTCCTAGGCTAGGAAGGGACAGATGGACCCTACTAAGAGAGTCATGCCCTGCTTCTGTCCCGTCTTCCTGCCCCTGCCCCATCCCAAAGGATGGAAATAGCAAAGCAGTTCTCCTCTTCCTCCAGAGATGGCCTTATCTTCGTGGAAGCTACTTAGACATAGGCAGAGAGTTGGATGGGGTTCAGAGCCTGGCTGAGAGCAGCTTTGTCTCCAGATTACTTTGAAATTACAGGCAGCTCACTTTTCTGATCCACACTAGTTTCACCCTCAAAATCCATGAGTTGATGCAAGTGATCCCAATGATCCATTCAAGTTCAGGCTGCAGAACAACCTCCAGCCACACACACACCACCTCTGGTTGGATTTTGACCTTGACCTGTAAACAAACCGCTAAGGGGCTTTCCCTCACCCTAGGCGGGGTCTCCTTAACTTCAGGTTCTGTTGTGTGTGTTCCTTTTCCTTGACCTTTTATGGTCAAGGCCGTGATGGTCAGAGCAAGGCCCAGGAGTCAGCATCTCCCTCCCCTGAGTGCTGCTGCATGCTCATCAGAGACCTAGTGGTACGTGCAGGTCAGCGTCCACCTGTAGCTATTATATTATGCTTCACTAGTAGGTCCCTAGTTAAGTGTTGATGTTTAAACCACAGATTAGACCACACTCCCACGCGGCCTTCCGTCTTTTCCACATCTCCCTGCCCCGTCCGAGCCAGCCTCATTCTCCAAAGCAAAACACTGACTCCATTTTGTGTGTTGCCACAGATCTGACTCAGGGAGGAAGGGACACCCACACTCCTGGAAATAAAGGTGCAGAGCCTGTAAGGGCTTCTAAGGCGTCTGGGTTTGAGTCGGGGCAGACTCTGGAGAGGGGTGGCTGTGATGAGAGCCCCTCCTCACACAGCTTGTGCTTCTCAGAAGTTGTTTGACTTGGATGTTGGGCTGAACTGTTGCATAAAATGGCTTCCCGCAGAGCGCCTGGGCTGGAGTAACACTGCCCTGCTTGTGCTGGAGCTGGCAGGTCGGGGAGCGGGTGAGCTGAGGCCAAGTGTCTGCACCGGGATGGAAAATGGGACCTGGCCCCCGCCTGGATCTTTGGTTTCTCCCTTACCCCAACCATAGTTACCGACGACCAAGATCAGGAATCCGGATCTCTGGGTGGCAGCAAGAATTGGATTCATGTGCACACACTCAAGCTCGCTCTCACACACACCCACACTCCTCTCTCACAGACTCTGCCCCTGTTTTCAAAGTGCCGGTGGCAACATTCCAGAGCTTGCTATGGATCCAGAGAAGCCCTGGCTGCTGGCTGCCAGTTACTGGTTACTTCCCAAATTTGGATGGGCTTTGCTATGCAGCCTTATAGAAGTGCATCTGGGGTGGCTGGTCAGTGCTTGCTCCCCTAAATGAGACTTCCCCGGCTTCTGCATTCACGCGTTGCCATTCTCAGCCAGCCCTTCGGGAAGTGTGGTGGACGTGAACCTTTAATCTTACACATAGGCCTGTGTATCCGGGGGTGGTTCTGTCTGGTTTTTGCTTCAGTTCATTTTTTTCTGAGGAGATGTGGCCTCAGATTGGTCACCGCACAGTTTGGGACCTAAAAATATCTTGAATTTACAAAAACAAACAAACAAAACAAACAAACCACCACCTTTTCTTTGGTAACACATGGAGGTAGGTAGATGGCTTTTGACTGGGTATTTCTGGCTGGGGGACAAGGCAGGGGCTCGGCTCTCAGGGTCCTGGTGGCTTTGCACACTGTTACTGTCTTAAGTGTTCTGGATAAACCCGTGAGGCACTGAGGAGAGAAATGGAATTGTAACCTCTGAGTTCCTCTCTGTCCCGGTTGAATCAGAGGAACTTTAATAGGATCTGCCAACTTTTTGATTCTTTTGTTTTTGATGCTGGTGACTGAACCCACAGGCTCGGGCAGGGCATGGGAGGCAAGCTTTCTACCCTTGAGCTGCAGCCCCCCAGCCCTCAAAGTTTTGGGTTTTGTTTCTACTCTCCTGTGAAAGCCTTGCAGAAATGTATTTTACTTATTACACACAGAGAGTAACAACCTCCCCAAGTCAAAGACTGGAAAAGCTCCCTGGCCCTGAACTGTTGTAAAACCGCGGGTGAGGGACAGACTGGCCATCAGACAGGACTTACATGGGAAGGAAGTTTACTGGGGAAAGGAGCGGGGAGTCCTAACATGAACTACCACCAGAAGAAATATATTTCAACTAAAGAAATTCTGGGTTCGTTTAAAAAAAAAAAAAAAAAGGCCAGTCTTAGTATTTTTCGTCTGTTTTTGTGTTTTGGAGGTCTGACTGTACGTCACGTGGCTACTCCATTCTGTGGAAAAAGTCAGGCTGGTCCAGGGACATTTTCATTTTCCGTCGAGTGGTGGCACGCAGCTGTGGAAAGCAACATCCTGTCCCCAGATGAGACAATTCTATAAAAATTATATCCATCCGGGTAATTTCCTACCCTGTCCACCCAAGAAAATCCTTAGTCACGGATTAATGGGGGTGTTGTTTGGGGGTCTGTTGTTTTGGTTTCTGTGGAGGATTTTTTTGGGGGTTTTGATTTGTGAGACAGGGTCTCTGTAGTCCAGTAGTCCAGTCTGGACTGGAACTCAGAAGTAGATAGATCCGCCTGCCTCTACCTCCCAAGTGCTGGGATTAAAGGCGTGGGCCAACACCACTCCCGGCTAAGTTTTAATAAGTATTATGTTTGTGCTATTGTAGACTTGGAGGTCATAACCTTTTTAGGGAATCCCATGAAATTAGTGGGAATTTCTTCCAAGGGGAAAAAACACTATTCATGGTTGGTTTGTTATGATTACCCCCTTTTATTGTCCCGGAGGCACATGAAACTCAGATCATGGGTGGCCCCCGTATTGGTTTGTTTTCCTTGGTTTCCAGGTAACCTCCTGGATCCCATGTTTTTGACACAAGTGACTTCCTGGAATGAATGGGGGAATAATAGAGGGTATTTAAAAGTACAAATGAATAAGTAAGAAAAAAAACCTGAAATAACTAGGTTAGTGCCATCTTGTCCTAACTCCATTTGGGATTCGCTCAGACAGTTCCCAGCGCTCTCCCCCCCTTCCCCACAACAGTCAATCTGCCTTGGCAACACATTTGAGATTTACATGACAATGGTCCAGATGTGTTAACCAAAATAATTGGCAAGTTATATCTAAAATACCTATTGTGCTCTGCCGTGAATGAACGTTTCAAGTTTATTCTACCCAAAGCCGGGCGGTGGTGGCGCATGCTTTAATCCCAGCACTCGGGAGGCAGAGGCAGGCGGATCTCTATGAGTTCGAGACCAACCTGGACCCAGGACAGGGTCCAAAGCTACAGAGAAACCCTGTCTCAAAAAAACCAAAACAACAACAACAACAAAAGATTGCTCTGCCCATCATAGAGCTTTGATGTATCTTTGGGGGTTTTGCCTTTTTAAATGCTAAATCCTTGAGTTTGGGCACCAGGAGGCTTTCCAGAGAGAGGCTCAATCCTTCTCTTGGTCTGGACATCAGTGAAAAGAATTTACAGCTTTGAATAGTCTCAATCAGCATGGTTGTCAATAACTGTCTCATGTGGATTGCTACAAAAACAAAACAACAAAAAAATAAGCAAAAGTTCCCGGCTGGCGCTGTGGGGGCCTTAGAGATGGCACAGTGGTTAGGAGCACCTGCTGCTCTCTCAGGGAACTGAAGTTTGGCTCCCAGCACACAATCATTGATACCTCTAGTTCTTAGGGATCCCCTACCTCCTGATCTCTGAGGGCACCGCGTGTTTTTAAAACTTTTTTTCTTTTAACTTTTTTCGAGCCAGAGTTTCTTTGTGGAACAGCCCTGACTATCCTGTAATTCGCTCTGTAGGCCAGGCTGTCTTCAAACTCACAAAGATCCACCTGCCTCTGCATCCCAAGTGCTAGGATTAAAGGTGTGCGCCACCACCGCCCAGCTTCTTTTTAAAACTTTAAAAGACTGGAGGTGTGGCGTGCAGGAGTCCCCACTATCAAAAAGAAGAGACAGAATGGAACCCTGAACTCTGGGGCCAACCCAGGGCAGGCTGGGCTGGGGTGCATCTCCCCGCCCGTCTTCACTGACTCTCCGCTTGGTCATTACTGAAAGAATGGTTGACACTCACTTTCCATCTAATCCACGCAAGGAATTCAGCTTCATAAGCTTCCAGGCAGGTTTTGCTCGTTGGTGATTCCTCTTCCTACTCCATGGAGCTTGGGAGACCTGACCCAGCCTTATCTCCTCCTCTCCTCTGGGGACTTTGAGACAGGCAGAATGTCTTTTTGGACAGGGGTAGGGGTTGGAAGGCAACAAACCATCTGGTTGAGTGACAGGAAGAGACAAAACAGTCTAGATTGGAAACTGCCCCTTGTTAATTGGATTCTAAGGAAGCTTCCGTGGATTGGGAGCTGATGACTTGGAAAAGTAACAACAGCCTGGGTGCTAAGTCCTTCTTGCACAGTACACACAATTGACATTGTGCAGAGGGACAGAAATGGCCTTCACAGATGACCCGATGCCCATCGGGGGTCCTTTGAACACTGCTCACACCCGGCCGGGGAAGCTCAGTAGCTGACTCCCACTGACACCCCACCTCCAGACAGCTTCCTGGCATCAGAAGGCAGCCCCTGTTCACTCACACAGGCCCCAGTTTGAACCGCCAGTATGTCCAGATCAGAAACAACACGGCCCTAGGTGGCTCACTGGAGCTGTCCTAGACTTGGGCTAAAAATACCAGAAAGTAAATTGAACCATTTTATTAAAGTCAAATAGATTTCTGCAGTACTCTATGTCGCTCGAATTCTAATTGGTCTTAATAATAAAAACCCAGAGTCAGATATTAGGGGGTGAAAGCTGAAAAATCAGAGAAGCAGAGCAGCCAGCTACTAGAAAGTTCTTTTTTTTTTTT
>NW_004949099.1:38369344-38393503 GCF_000317375.1 Microtus ochrogaster | reverse complement strand
TCGAGACAGGGTTTCTCTGTGGTTTTGGAGCCTGTCCTGGAACTAGCTCTTGTAGACCAGGCTGGTCTCGAACTCACAGAGACCCTCCTGCCTCTGCCTCCCGAGTGCTGGGATTAAAGGCGTGCACCACCACCGCCCAGCTACTAGAAAGTTCTTATGTCTACGCAGTCCTCAGACCGAAGGGGGCAAGATCCTGTCTCCACAGAAATGCCTGCCCTTGCCACATAATCTTCCCTTCTCTTCCACCTAGTGAGTCTATAGTACGATGAGTGGCGGGGTGGGTTAATTAAAGCCGAATGAAAAGATCTGCAAAGCCGTGAATAGTTAGCTCACCAGTGGGAAGCTTTTCCAGTGCCTAGAGGTGTAGGTACTGGAGTGCGCGTCACTTCTAAGTGAGCACTGGGCAAGAGGGCTAGTAGTTAGCACACACACCACGTGTTCGCACCCCAGCTCTGATGGGTATTTTCAGTCTGAGGAACCGCCACTTCAGTCCTAGGGAGGAAGGTGGCTTCCTGCTGCCCCTTTACAGTTTGGGTACCACCACCTTTATGATGCTGCCAGTGTCTGAGACTAACTAGGTAACCCAGGCTAACCCAGAATGCTCTGTGTAGACAATACTGGCCTCAAACTCGCAATAGTCCTCGTGCCTCCGCAAAATTGGAATTATGGATACCTCTCTACACCTGGCAACACTCAAATGTTAAAGACCTCCTTTCCCAGCCCGGGACACTCTTGGATAATCTGCTTTCCTCTAATCAAATTCTGACCCTTTGTCTAAGGCACATAACCTTTAAGTGACCCAGAAAACTCGTTGCAAGCAGAAATTAGATTATGCCAATGCTGGGGTTGGAGAGCCCGTGGTCCTTTGTAATAGGAAGCTGACATCACCCTCATGCCGCAGTTACCTCTCGGACCCCATAGTATGTCTTTAGAGCTGGTGCCATTCATCGCTGCAGGGGGCAGGCAGAGGCTCCAGGCTGGATCTCAGAAGCCAGTTTTCAAGACCTTAGGCTACTGACCGGCCTGGCAGCCCTGACCCACGGAGGCTGTGGGCAGTGGGCAACTACAGCGGTGGAAAGCTAAGAAGTGGTACCCAGTCACTCAGGGCTCTGCTCTCCAGAGTCCTGCTTATGTGGAGTGGAGCAAGGATTTGGACAAAGCTAGGAGGCCAGCAGCCAAGGAAAAGAAGCCCAGGCCCTGCTAAGGCTCCTCTTCATTGGTAGCTGACTGAGGAAGGCCCCGGCTCAGGAGCCGTCAAGTCAGACAGGACAGTTCTGGGACTGGGAATGTAACTTAAGAGTCCCTGGGTTCAGTTCCCACAGTGGGGGTGGAAGAGATGCATCTTGACAAAATGACTTTGAGTCAAGTTCAATACATTATGTGTGGTATCATCTCAGAGAAGCAACTGAACTTGTAGGCCCCAGTGTTCTCATATCAAAACTAGGGAGACGGAGTCTAGGGATAGCTCTCTTTCAGTAAAATGCTTGCCTAGCATGTGTGAAACCCTGGTTTCCCTCCCCAGCCCCACATAAACAGATCCTGGCAGCCCCAGCCTGAGATCTCAGTATTTAGGAAGTGGAGGCAGGAGGATCTACGGTTCAAGGTCTTCCTCGACTACTTAGTGAGGCTAGCCTGGGTTGTAGGAGACCCTGCTACACACACACACACACACACACACACACACACACACACACACACACACACACACACACACAGGAGAAAGTCTGTGTTATCTACCAGAAGGCCCACTGTGCAAACAGTTAAAGTGAATTCATTGCCTAGGGGTAGGGTGTAGGTGTGAGGGCAGATGTGTGAACTCTTGTCATTGAAAATTAAGAGACCTAAAACATGAAGGAAGGGATTGTACAAAGGGTCAAGACATGGGATAGGTAAGGCACAGAATCTGGAAAACCTGTCTGCCTTAGCACCCAAATATGTCGTGATGGGAGAGGAGATTCGGCCAAGCAGTGCTGTGAATGCCGTTGTCCAACACTGCCGCACACATGCGCTGTGCAATTGAGAGCTCTAAGAGAAGGGTCACCTCCCACGTCTCAGGTGATCCGTGCCCGCCCATCTTCACTTCTGTGGATGGGTGAGAGCTGCTGGCCCACACAGTCAAATGTGGGGAAACGGGAGTGTGGGCATCTAACCACTCCCTGGACACGGTAGTGAGGTGTGTGCACTGGAGAAAACAAATGTGCGGTGCTCTGGAATCCGAAGCAAAACATTCCACACACACACACACACACACACACACACACACACACACGTCACATGATTTTGGTTAAGATCAAAATGCTTGCTTTCAGCAGAACAGGGATTATTTATGAGCTGGCTGGGGGGATGCTGTGTGTCTGGCAAGCAGGCAGTGGAAACTTCAACGGAGATGTCTCGATCCAAAAGAGGTTAGCCCGGGCCTCAAGCATGCAAGGCCAGACTCGGCTGCTGAGCAACAGCCCCAGCCCAAGGGCTCTGGTTTTTAAATAATTCTGACTCTGCCTATGCAAGGGGGATTTCATAATTCCTGAACTTGTCCAGACCAAGTTGCCTCATTATTAGGGTGATACCCTGAGAAAGCGTCGATGTGACCCTAGATTTTCTCCCACACCCTAGAGGGTAAAGCCACGCACACACCCTTTCTACCAAGAATGAGATTTCTCTCTCATGGCCTGTGTCATGCAAGTGACAAAGAGAGCCCACAGCTGAGTCACCCTGAACATGCTGTGATGTGGGCAAGTTGTTTCACCTCTCCGAGCCTGTTTCCTCATCTCTGACTGACTGATTCTGACTGTGGAAGCCACCTAGAGTGCTAGAACCCTGAGATAGAGAGCTCCGGGCAGGGCAACATGCAGCCCAAACCGCATTCTCAGACTGCCAGCCACACAGAACAGCCTGAGGAGTCAAGGAAGCAAGTGGCTTCTTTAACTTGTGTATTTCTACAACTGGATTTTTTAAATGTTGAGTTATATGAATATTATAATTTTTTTTCAAAATTCAGGATACAAAATAGAAGTTGCTTTCTTAAGGGCCTGGCTTCTTATGGGCAGCTGGGGTTGTTGTTGTTGTTGTACCTGCACACTGCCCATGATGCTACAAAAAAAAAAAAATCAAAGGGACCTGGGCCAGGTGTCACATGCCTGAAGTAGGATAAAGAGTTCAGGGTTCACCAAGTGGTGATTATGGTGATGAAAGCCTTTAATGCCAGCACTCTGGAGGCAGAGACAGGCAGATCTCTGAGTTTCAGGCCAGTCGGGCCTAAAAAACAAGTTCCAGGACAGCCAGCTGTTACACAGAGAAACCTGTCTCAAAAAAAAGAAAACAGTTCAAGGTTCTTGTCTTAAGGCTAGTGAGGGCTGCATGAAAAACTGCCTCAAGCCGGGCGGTGGTGGCGCACGCCTTTAATCCCAGCAGCACTCGGGAGGCAGAGGCAAGTGGATCTCTGTGAGTTCAAGACCAGCCTGGTCTACAGAGCTAGTTCCAGGACAGGCTCCAAAGCCACAGAGAAACCCTGTCTCGAAAAAAACCAAAAAAAAAAAGAAGAAAAAAAAGAAAAACTGCCTCAAAGGAAAAAAAAAGAGCAAAATGCACACCTTAATCCCAGCACTTCGGAGGCAGAGGCATGCTGATCTCTGTGAGTTCGAGGCCAGCTTGGTCTACAGAGCGAGTGCCAGCACAGGCTTCAAAGCTACACAGAGAAACTCCACCTCAAAAAAACAATAACAACCAAAAAACAAGAACAAACGTTAAACAAAGGTTGTTTATGAGCCAGAGTAATTATTGAGGGAGTTGGTTTGTTAAAAACACAGGTTCTTTGAGAAGTGGCAAATTAGTGGCTTAGCCTCATGTTCCCTATCTACGTAACAGGCAGTAATGCAGCGTTCAGTGCAAAGCTGTTGTCCCTTTCCTGGCTCACAGAAAGAACCCAATGTCTGTAAGAGCCTTAATGTCAGCAGCCCCTGAAGCCACAGCACCGCCTAGCTTTCTCTAAATGTTTTGTGGCACAGAGCAGACCCCAAACATTTCCTCTCCCAGGTCTCCCTCCTCCAGCTGTGGAGGTGGCTCCAGGGGCAGCTCAGAGCTGGAACAAGTCCCCAGCCCCCTGCCAGGACCTGTGTCACAGAGTTTATCTTCCCATCTAGGGACCGCTTGGCTGTCTCCCAGTTTGAGGAGCATGGCAAGGTTAACCCCATAGTCAGGGCTCACCTCAGGAAGTTTACCTTGGATTTTAATTCCCAATAGTTCAGCATGGAGGTACATACCTAGAATCCCAGCACTTGAGATGCACAGGCAGAGTTCCGGGTCATCCTCAGCTACGGAGCAAGAGACCAGCCTGGGCTACATGAGACCCTGCCTTAAAACAACAAAAAGAATGAAAGGTGGGGAGAAGGTGAAAGAAACAGTCTTACTTTACCCCAAAACAATTTTTCTATTGTGTTTGTTTTGGGTTTTTGAGACGACAATGTTTCTCTGTGTGTATCCTGTCCTGGAACTCCCTCTGTAGACCATGCTGGAACTCATAGAGATCCGCCTGCCTCTTCCTCTCCAGATGCTGGGATTAAAGGCATGTGCCACCACTGCTCGGCTAATTTTGCTACTCTTATGAATTGTAATATAAATATCTGTGTTTTCCAATGGTCAATCCCTGTGGAAAGAGTCAGTCAACGCCCCCAGGGGGCTCAACCCACGAGTTGAAAACCACAGTCCTAGAGGGTGTCAAACCAGCATCGCCACTGCTTCTGTGAAGAGCAGGGACAGAAAACCAGGGGCACCTGAGTGGCTGTCCCTGAAGCTATTTACCAAGGACCACCTCCTCTCCAGCCCTCAGCAGAGGAGACAACAGTGAGCCTGAGGAAAGCCTGGCCCTCCCTCCCCAGGCGGCTGACATCATACTAGGCTAGCAGAAAAGTCCTTGTCACTAAGGTTTAAGCTAGAGTATTTTTCCAAGTCCAACCTGTCCAGGCCACCGATCCCACCTGAACAATTCTTAGGAATAGGTTTTTTAATCTCTACAACCTTGGTTCAACTTGAGCCCTTCCTGTTCCGACTTTGTGGTTCTGAGTGAGTTCCTTAACGTCTCTGAGGCTCCCTGGCCATGTATAAAAGGCGGGTGTTAGCAGAGTAAATCACATCCCACTGTGTGTGGTACGCGTGGGTGCTCGGTTGCTATTGTGCCATTGTTTATGTCACCGTCACCTGCCTCTGGCACCTGCCAGAAATTGAGTCAGTGCTAAAGCTGGAGCCTACAACCCGAGTTGTGTGTTTTCTTATTTAAAAAGAAAAAAAGAAAAATCTCTTTAAAAGTTTGGGGTAGCACGAAGCCCGAATATGCCCTCACGCATAATAGGGAGTGGTTTTCACCAAACTTCAGATGGGGCTGGCCGTGGGAGCCTCTTACACACCCCCTGAGTCATTGGAGAAGAGCTGGGTGAGGAAGGAAACGCACCTTTGGCAGCCAAGTGCAGGTTCCAACTCGAGCCTTTTGCCTTTGCCTCAACTTCCTGGCCTTGATCATTCAGCTGGAGCTGCCCAGTCAGTGAGACTGCCTCTCAGGCTTCCCACCCCCACCCCGGCCTTCACTGATACCAGCCAGCAGTCCAGGTGGACTTCCTGTGGCTTTGGGGTTGGGTTGGTTAGAGTGCCGGAGCCCCATTCCCCGTGTCTGCGCCCTGTGAGCTAAGGCCGTAAGTTCCCCTCCCACAGACATGGACCTGACCGTGGGCACAGGAAATCTCCTCCCTTCCCCTCAGTGTTTTTCAGCAGCGGTGTGAAGAAGGCTCTTCTAGGCTCACAAGTCCAGAGAAAGCCGTCTTCTGTCCGTCCTTCTTGTGGGGTATTTAAACAAAAGCCTAGGGTAGGGAATATGAATAGGAAAGAAAGTATCAGAATGCCCCAGGGCAGGAGCTCAAACACAGGCTCCTGGGGAGCTCCCACTCCTGCTGAGCTGACACTGGTCTAGGAAGGAAAGGTCACTGTGCAGACGGCTGGCCCTGGTCCCCTTGGCTTTGCTGCAGAAGTGGATGCTGCTCACTTGGTAGTAACTGAGAGAGCAGAAGTCTGAGGCTTGGCCCCAGCCTGCTGGCCAGTCCTTTTCTTAAACTCAAGTTCGTGCCGGGTTCTTTAAACATTATCATGAGCTAATTGTTTGTGATCTCGAGGAAAGGGGCCATGGAGTCCCATCTGTCAGAGTAGACCTGAGTTTTGTTCATAACTGGAGAGAGGGGCCATCTGTGGGAGTACCCCCACCTCTAGCCTAGTCTACACACCCTTGCGCTTCCACAGCTAACAGTTCCAGTGTCAAGAGGGAGAGGGGGAGAAGGAGAGGATTAGTGGGGGCTGCAACTTGGGCTCCTGTGTGTTCTTGCTGGCATTGCCTGGCCCAGCCTCCTAACTGGCCACTCGGCCCATTCCAGGCTTGGTATTTGCTGGCGGGAGGAGGTTGCCATGGGGATGCGTGAGGCCCAGAGCCCACAGCTCCTGGTAGCCTGACTCGCTCGCCTGTAGACACAGAGGACCTTATCTCCGCCTCAGTGGCTTTCTTCAAGCTTGACTGATATTTTAGGGCCTGGAAACAGAGAGGATGGCAAAAACTGCATCCTGGTAATTCGGTCTGTTTCTGACTTAAGGGACGGTGTAAGCAGCTGTGCCCACAGGTGCCCACGTCACTGTGTTCAAAACAAAAACCAGAAAGCAGAGCGGTGGACATCTCCTGATGAGGAGAATGAGGAGCTGGTGTCGTTTCCTTGGCAAGCCAGGGAGAACCCTGCCCTCCCTGCTCCCTGCCCATTCTGGAACCCTAGGAGAGGCCATAGCCTGGGGTCTGAGCACACCTCTGCGGGCTCCCTCCTGCCCCACCTCACCTCTGTCGGCCATTCCATCCAGTCCCAGGCTCTGGCAGGCATTTTGTGGGTGTGAAAAGGGTAAATTTATCCATCCGCCTCCACCACCCAAGACACACAGTCTCAGGAAACAGAAACCCAGTGTCACAAATTATCCTGTTTCTGCTGGCCACCTTCTCAGCTCATAGGACACCCAATGTCCACCAAGTGCCTGTGACCGCCCCGCTCATCTGTGTCTTTCTGAAGGTTTATTACTGTTATTGTCGCTATCATTACTATTTCCCCCATACATGTTATAACATCCTACAGTGTCCAAAGGGTTTTATGTATTTCTTTGACCTTAACCTTCAAAGGCTGGAAGTGAACCATTCAGAAGGCTGAGGCAGAAGGATTACCACAACTTTGAGGCCAGCCTAGATACGTATCACTGAGCTACGGGAAGGTGAGCGGAAATGAGGACTCTCTAAGACGGAGGAAAGTGCCGTGTGTCAGAGCTCCCAATGGCAGTACCAGAATTGCACAGGGTCCTTCTCAACAGAGATGTGTGGCCATCACCAGGCAACCACGCAGAGCCACGGCAAACTCATGTTTAGAATTCACCAGGTGATGATGGCATCCTCCCCATGTCCAGCTAGGAACTGGTGTTGCAGTCATGCAGGTGACAGGTGGCACTATAGGGCTTCCTGCTTCTTGATCGCTACGTTTCTATCATGCCACCGTCCTTTCCTAAATTAGCCATTGTTTTTTTTTTCCAGAAAGACAACAGGAAGTAGGAAATAAAACCCTCCTCTTTTCCCAGACCTCCTCCACTCCCCGTGGCCCACCTCCCTCCCTCTACAACAGAGGAAGCTACCAGCTACTCCAGTCTGTGCAGAGTGGACTGGAAGTGTAGCCAAGTCAGCTGATAGAATGCTTTCCTAACATGCACAAACCATGAGTTCAGTCCCCATTACCCCATAAACCGGGCTTGGCAGCACGTGACTGCAATCTCAGTACTGTGGAGGCTGCTTATAGTTTACACCTGGGCTACATGAAATCCTATTTTAACCCCACCCCCTGCCAAATATGGAGAAATCCCAGCAGGCTGAGTGGTCTGCTCTCTATTTTCTGGATTCTCTAACTCCCACTAGGAAAAGCAAAGCATGATAAGAATTTTGGGCCGGGCGGTGGTGGTGCACGCCTTTAATCCCAGCAGAGGCACGGGGTCTGTGTGAGTTCAAGGCCAGCCTGATCTACAAGAGCTAGTTCTAGGACAGGCTTCAAAGCTTCAGAGAAACCCTGTCTTGAAACCCCCTAAAAAAGAATTTTGCCCTTATTTTTATATTTATTTATTAAATATTTATATTTATTTTTAAACAAAAGTATGGCCAGTCCAGCCAGCGTATGGAAGATCCCCACTCTGGAACACCCAACACACCCAGCGTGCTTTGACTGGGATCTGTCCCACACGGTCACGTGCTGCCTCCCACCGAGCTGCTAGTCTCCTCCTTGTCCATCTGCCCACAGACTTGAGTTTCTAACAGTTACCCTTCCCCCAGTGGGCACATACCTCCACAGGTTCTGGCTGGATCCAGTTTTGCAATCTTGGCCAGGAACAACTGAGCTGCCAGGTACCCCTAAGCTCCATTATTACACTTTGGCTTTTTTTTTTAACAGTCCTTTGGAATCAGAGGTATTTCCATTGGCTGCAAGTCATGTTTCAGGGTGAGACTGTCCCTGCAGTGAGCTGTGCGTTGTGACTCACTAAAGCCGTGATCTGTGGATCTGGGAAAACAGAAGTGGCCTGGGCTATGGCGCAGCGGAGGGCTTGGGAGCTTGCCTCACGTAAGGCCTGGGTTCGGTTCCAGCGCTAACACGGGAAAGGAAAGGCAGGGAGAGAGAGGTTTTGTGACTCTGAAACTGGCATAGGCCTGACATGATCCGGTTATCACCCAAAACTGGAGGGTACGGCTGGATTTCTCGAAGGGCGGAGCTGCAGTGGGGACAGCGGAGCAAGCACTTTGCAGAAACTTGGCTTTCGGAAGGTTTTTATGAGAGCAGGGCGTGGTGATCCACGCCTGTAATCCCAGCCTTTGGAAAACTTGAGACCGGCCCCAGCTGTGTATAGAGAAGTCCTGGTGGAAGAAAATAGACTTAGTGAGGACTGGCCCCTCCGCTTACCCCTTCCATGTGGGAGGCAGGTGCCCTACCTCTGAGCTAGTCTGTTTGGGTTTTGAGTCAGGGTTGACTACGTCGCACAGGCTGACCTTGAGTCTACAGTGGAGCCCATGCTGGCCTCGGAGAGCTGCCTCAGTCTCCCAAATGCTAGGATTATAAGTGTGACCCATCACACCTGCTAGGGGGCAGGGCAGGATCTCACTGTGTAGCCCTGACTGGCCTGGAATTCACTATATACTAGACCAGGCTGGTCTCGAACTCACCGTGATATGCCTGTATGATTAAAGCCCACACCATCTCACCCGGTCCCTAGCCTCCATGCTAGGATCCTGCACAGGCAGGAGCCATTGTGCCCAGCTTCGTTTGTTGTGAGATGTTGGAAAAGGGCTCCAGGTGTCTCTTTGGAGTCGTTGTGTTCCAAGAACGGATGGGTGGGGAGTGGGGTGGTAAGGCGAGGAGCAATCTGACCTTGAGTGGGTGCCTGGGTGGACTGTGCTGAGAGTGCTGGAGCCAGAGCAGCCCAGGTGGCCAAGGTGGCAGGAATGTTAGGTGCTGAGTCAGGAAATTAAGATTTCATCAAAGGAGGAGGAGCCTGGGTTCCTTGGCATCATCTGCAGGTTGGGACACCTGAGTAGTGAGTGACCTGTCCGTGAGGATTCAGGGCTGAAGGGACACAGTGTCGAGGAGCAAGGCTGAAGAGAGGGAGTCTAGGTTTCCATTTTGCTGGTTCTTTTTCTTTTTTTTTCTGGGTTGAGAGACCTGCCAGTGTAGTGTTGGCAGAGACAGAACACAGAAGCCGTAAAGAAGCTAATTAACTGAGCAGTCCTTGAAGGAGACTTGAATCTTTGTGGGGGAGAGACAGACAGGCGGCGGCGGCGGCTGCTTTTTAGTACAGAGAGGCAGCTGCCAAGAGATTGTAGCCTCCTGGCCTTTGCTGTCCCATCATACCTTGCCCTGTTTCTGCAGCCACAGCGTTACTGGCTTCTTGTTTGTTTGGGAATCTGAGCTTGGGGGAGGTTTTGTTAAGCAAGTTTTTACGCTAGAGCCCAGCTATCCCAGAACTCACTATGGAACGTGGAACTCCTGTCTTCCTGCCCCATCCTCCGGTGTTACAGGAGCACAGGCGTGCGTCACCACACATGATATTGCTAACGATGGCCACACTTGCTTCCGTTTTGTCCTTTCTGTTCCCTTATCTCATCCAAGATCCCACATAACAGCGGCCTTGTCCTAAACCGCTGGTCTGTGACAGACCGCTTCTGACTTTCCTTGTCCCTCATGATCCTGACAGTTTTTAAAGATGCCGGTCACCTAGCCCTGGGGAGATGGAGTAGGACGGAGGAGGGTTCAGGTCTAGCCTGGACCACATCATAAAACTTTGTCTCAAAAAACAAAACAGAAAGCTTGGGGTCTATGGAGATGGTTTGGTGGGATAAATGCTTTCCCAGCACATCTGAGGACCCAAGTTTGCATCCCCAGAACCCACATAGAGCCAGGAGTGGTGGCACTGGGGTTTGTAGGGGAGATGGGGCGGGGAAGCCCCAGAAGCTCCTGGGCGCTAGGCTGGTTAACATAGCAGCAAAGAAGAAACCCTGTCTTAGGGTGGAATGCAGGTTGCCCTCTGACCGCCACACCTGTGTTATAGTGCACACTAAAGAAGAGAGAGAGAGAGGGAGAGAGAGAGAGAGAGAGAGAGAGAGAGAGAGAGAGAGAGAGAGAGAAAGAGGAGAGAGAGAAGTTAGAGAAAGAAACAGGAAAGGAGAAAGAAATTCTGACCAAAGTTCAAAGTTCTTTGTAAACTGTACACAGTTTAGGTTTGTATCATTTTTCTTATGGCCCATCTTATAACACTAATTTTATTTTATTGAGCTCTACATTTTTCTCTTCTCCCCTCCCTTCCTCTCCCCTCCCCTTCTACCCTCTCCCATGAACCCCATGCTCCCAATTTACTCAGGAGACCTTGTCTTTTTCTACTTCCCATGTAGATTAGATCCATGTGTGTCTCTCTTAGGGTCCGTCATTGTTGTCTAAAGTCTCTGGGATTGTGATTTGATAACACTAATTTTTTAAAACTCCATGTGAGCGACAAAACAAAGCCAGTCCCCGGGAAACAATGGGAGAAACTCCTCTTTTTCCTTCGCTGTCACATGGATGGAACCATTTGGGGCCAGATGGCAAAGGAGCTTTTCGAAGCAAAACCAGACTGTTTCCATTTGGCTTTTGTTGGAAACAAAAAAGGTAATGAGGCCAAGTGCAGGCAGGGCCCCTGGCTGGGGCGCTGCCTCTGGACTCTTCCCTGTGCTTTCCAGCTGGTGATCCGCACGCTGCTGGCCCCTTCCTAAGGGCCCCGTGTGAGCATCCACATCGGACCTGACCGGCTCATGTGCTAATGGACACAACCACCGCGGCCTGGGCACAGTTCTGTAGCTGACGTGACTGCTGCGTGTTGGCCTGGAAGGCTTTATTGTTTTGTTGTTGTTGTTTTGTTTGGTTTTGTGATAAAGTACTGAAAACCAACTTGAGAAGAAGGGTTAATTTTGGCTCCAGTTGAAGGGCACAGCCCATCAAGGAAGAGAAGTCCTGAGGCCGGAGCTTGGGGAGTCAACCCCTTCACCTCACAGATACAGCTATTCCCTGCTGTCTCCAGGTTCGACGTTCCAGGAACTCCTGCCCTACCTTGTCCAGAAGCTCTTGCCCCTATCCCTACCTCTGCAGATGCCAAAATCCAAGGGTGCCTTAAATACAATGATATTACATGTACGTGTAACCCACACTTAATCCTAATTTGATATAAATGCTGTATACATAGCTATACAGTATTGTTGAGGGAATAATGCCCAGCAAAAATCCTACTTACCATGCTTATTCAGCCCAGCCACACGAGAGACCTAACTAACTACCCATTGCACATGAACCTGCTTCTTCTCGGGCCATGTGGAGTCCCTTGGTATTTGATTGGCAGGATGCTTTTGTAAAGGTCAGAGCTGCCTGGTTCTTACCTCCGGTCTCTTCTCATTTAGTTTCTCCTATGACTGAAGTGGCTGGGGGTCAGAGCAAGGAGAGGGGCAATGGAAGTCCCCTAAACACTGCCACCAAAAGCAAGTGCCTCCGGAAGTAGTCAGCTCCTAGTAGCCAAAGGTGAGCTGTTCAGGTTTCACAGCCCCATCATCCCAGCCGACCTAGCTGACCGTAGCTGTCTTTCCATTACGTACAAGGCTGCTAATGACATATGTAGCGTCCCCCCCAGGCACTTAGCACCGGAGATCAACAAAAATAGTAGCAGGTGCATGCCTGGAACCCCAGCACTTGGAAGGCAGAACAGGTTTAAGACCAGCCTGGTCTACATAGCAAGTTCCTTGAAAATCAGGCTGCACAGTGGGAAACATGTCTCACAACCAGACAAGAGCTGGCACTCACACCCTTAGTCCCAGCCACAGAGACAGAGGTCAGCCAGAACGACATAGTGAGACCCTGTCTCAAAACAATAACAAAAACAAGCTGGAAGTTGGTGGCGCACGCCTTGAATCCCAGCACTTGGGAGGCAGAGGCAGGCGGATCTCTGTGAGTTCCCAGACAGCCTGGTCTACACGGAGAAACCCTGTCTAGGAAAAAACAAGAAAACTAAACAGACTAAAAGATGACAGCTGGCTCACGCCCCTGGTCAAGTGTCCATATCCTGGACTCTTTGTCCCATTGTCCCTCGGTCTGCCTGTCATCTCCTTTCTTCAGCCTTCCTCCTCCCTGGTGACTTGCAACAAAAGTACCTGGGGCTTGGTGGCTTTTTCCAAGTCTCTGCAGCCATCTGCATTCTCTTCTTCACTGCTAAGCAGCCCTGTGGTATGGACAGCCCAGCCATGTCATGTTAGGGCTTGTGTAGCACTGTGTTGTGGACAGCCCGGCCGTGTCACACTGCTGGACACTGTGATGGCCCACAGGTCGAACCAACTTCTGCCCTCGGCCATGGCCCAAATGAGGCCTGAGATTTTCCTTTCCTGCCAAGTTTCAGTTTTCTAACCAATATTTCTTCCTCCTACCTGTGCTCACAGGCTGGGGAAGCAAGGCTTCAAAAGCCCTAACCCAGGCCTTCTTACATTTTTTCCACCCCTTTACACCATAGAAAAAAATTTCATGGCCTAAGGCAGATAGGTATATCAAATAGGTATGCAGATCATTTCTGATAATAAACCAGAGTCTAGCTCAGAACCCAGCCTTTCTGCCCCAGCCCCGATCCTGGCACTCCTTGTGTTCAGGAATACTCTTTTGGAGGAGATGAGCCAGCCGGGCCCAGCTTGACTCACCTTCCTTCTGCATGAAACTGTGCTCCATTTGGATCAGTCCTAAAGACTCCCATGAGTCTTGCTAAGGAGAAAAACCTGACCCATGCCTTTAAACGCATAGCTCTCAGGTTCATGTTAACTCTGTAATTCCTGTACCATCAAGCCTGGTTTTTTGAGCTCTTCCGGTGTCCAGCCAGGGACTCTCTGCCTCAGGGCCTTCTTAATAGTATTCAGCAATGAATTCTCTAAGAGGGGGACTGAGCAGCGTGGGAAGGTGCCAACTGATCATCCATGGGACAGAGGGTCCTGGGTCGTGAGACCGTGCACTGAGAAGGTCGGACTGTTTCTCTAAAGTCCGTTGGATATCTTCTCCTTCAGGAATACATGCTCCAATGTAAGCCCCTTTATTCTCTGGCCAAACTGGCATGGCACAGGCAGGCCGCAAGCGCCATTCCTGTGTGCGGGTGGGGAGGCTGAAGCAGTAGAACGCTAAGCCAGGAAAGACAGTCCACACTGTGGGAACCTCAGTAGGTGAGGTGGTTTCTATAGACTGACGTCCTGAGTGTCCCTTCCCGTTGTCACCATATGCACTCAGCACTCAATGCGTTCAATCCAATGCTACATCATGGATAAAGTCAGAGAGAAAGGAAAGGAAGGGGATGCTGTCTACCCCCTAGACCCTCACAGCTCCTAGGGCAGAGAATCAAGGTGGTGGCATTGGTGGCATAAGTGCCTCTGTTAGGCCGGGTAGACCAGCAAACTCCCGTCTGCCTCCAGTACCCAGCCCAGCCACTACACTGGAGGGCTGTGAGTCACTCCCCCTGCAAGCCCTGGTACCAGTGATGAGAGGTCAGTTAGCGCTGGGGGGTGGGGGTGAAGAGGCTTGGCAGAAGGCCTCCCCAACAGCATCTGCTTCCACGGTGCCAGGACAGGGGTTAGCTGCAGACTAAAGGGATGACGTGGGTATGTGAGGAGGGGTTCTGATATGTCACGTGCTGAGCACGTCAATGTAGCCCCGAGCTCCCAGGAGTGCACGTGGAGTTAAACAGTCATGCTTGGCATGTGTGTCTACCTGGTCTTTGAGGAGGCTGAGGCAGGGCAATAGCTTGAGCCCAGACATTAAAGATCTGCCTAGGCAACACAGCACGGCAAATTAAAGATACCATTAAACATCCTATTAAGCACTCTATATACTGACCCACCCTGCTCAGCAATTCCTCCCCCTGCCTGGAGCTTGTCCCTCACTTTATGATCATGGCTTTCTTTTCCTTTATCACTTCTATGACATCCATTTTATATGTGCACAGCTTAAACAGCATACTGGTGTTTAACTCTATAGAATCCTAGTTTATGAGGTCAGCGGCTCCTGCCTTTGTTAAACATTGAAAGATACACTTGTAGTAGCTTGTAGCCATCATAATGCTTTTCAGCGCTGTATAGTACCCACCTACTGACCTACTGTGGTTTTTTGTTTTGGTTTGTTTTGGGTTTTTGGAGGGGCAGAGGGCTCAAGACAGGGTTTCTCTTTGTAGCCCTGGCTGTCCTGGAACTCACTGTGTAGACCAGGCTGGCCTCCAACTCAGAGATCCACCTGCCTCTGCCTCTCTTGAGTGATGTGTGGCACCACTGCCCCCAGTAGGGAATTGCTAATCCAAGTTTACTGATAAAGTTTTGGCACACGGGTCGATCACACACTTCCCTTGCTTTCTGGTACTGCCAGATGCACTTGGAGGGCAGAAAGAAAGGAGGCCACCGAAGCCCTTTGTGCGTCTCTTCGGCATTTGTTGACTGTGATATCCCAGGCAGTCGGTACTCACGCCAACGAATTGTTGTGTGTCTTGCAGCTGGCCGGAATTGCGGTGCTTGCCATTGGACTATGGCTCCGATTTGACTCTCAAACCAAGAGCATCTTTGAGCAAGAATCTAATCATTCCAGTTTCTACACAGGTGAGAGGGGGAGCTGGCACTTCCGCTCTAGAGGCTCCAGGTCAGCTGACCTGGGTACTTGGGCCTGGGAGAGGCTGGCTGCATGAACCAATCCTGTCCCTTTCAAATGAGGTGGCTTTGTGAGTCTGTCCAGCTGTGTCCATGAGATGGCATCTGACTGATGTGGCTTCTTTCCTTGCCAGCTGAGTTTGTCATCTTGACCATCCTCTGATGTCAAGCTGGGTCTGGCAAGGCTGCTGCCATCCCAAGGGGTTAGGAGCCTTGATTCACACACATAATCTTAAGTCCTGTGTGGGTCTGCAGAGCCCGGGAGAGAAGCGGCTCCCCTCCTTGTCTCAGACCAGGTTCCAGGGTAGATAGTCAAAATTAAGGTTAATGCAGGTAGGGACTGGAAGACTCTGGAGGAGCTTGCATGTGGCATTAAGAAGGGGGTCAAAAGAGCAGCAAGGTAAGGGACAAGAGCCAGAAGATAAAGAGATGAGGAAGGAGACAGAGAGAATCTGGAAGTGGGAGAAGAGAAAAGGGAAGCCAATAAAGAGACTCGAGAGACCATCCATACTTTGAGAACTGTCTTTGCCTTAGGGTAGGTGTTCCACTTTCTATATGACTGGGATCCCCCGAGTTTGAACCAGCTTAGTAGCTTTCTTTACACAGGTTTCGTGAGCCTTCCTGCCTCCGTTCAGCCCCTTCCTCTGCCCCGTAAAAGGCGATGCCACTGAGGACGGTCTCATACAGCTACCAGCTTGAGTAAGCTCGGTCTTTGGTTCTACTCTGCCTGGCTTGGAAGTAGGAAGCCCCCTATTTTTAGAGTGATCCTGCCATGCCATCAGACCCAAATGAGTTGTCACTTCCTTTCTGCCCACCAAAGTTATTTTTACAAAAGACAAGAGAGCGGTCAGACACAGTTATCATCTCCCAGGCTGTGGGGATCTGGGGCCCGTGGCCCTGCTGCCCTTGCCTTCCCCCTTGCCCTCCTCTAGGGCTCCAGTCAGCCTCTCCCTGGGGCTAGACGTGGCCAGGTAGCAGAGGGGGGAGGTCTCTAAGTGACAGAGCACCTGAGCCCTCTGTTGAGGTCTCCTAGTGGCCTGCCCTTTATCAGTGTTCCTTGGCAGTGGGTGGGGAAGGGCTGGGTATATTGCCCTATTGTTAAAAAGAAAGTGAAGGAGAGAAAGCTCCTGGTTTATGGCTGGCCTTTTGTTTTGATTTTTTTTTTTTTTAATCAAGCAGAGTTTTTAGGGAGCGGGTTTCCATAGTGCCCTGACTTGTTTTAGCAACAGAGCTTTGACTCTGCAGCAGAAATGCCAGGGCGAGAACAGGAGGGGGTGGGGTAAGAGGCCACATTTCAGAGGAGCAGGGAGCAGGGGACCTTTCATACTCCATGCCCTAGCACACAAGGGAGCAGTGAGCTCACTCCTTGGGGGCATCAGGTCCACCAGCAGGAATGGATACCTTTTCAGCCCGTTAGGAGCAAGGGCCCCCAGTCCCCTTGTGTCTTCTAAAGTCCTGAGTCCTCAGGCCTCCCGTCCTTTTGACTGTTCCTGGTCACCTAGTCATTCTTTCCATTATCCAGGACTCGGGCTAATGCTGCATATTTTTAGATGTGGGAAGAAAGGTTCTTGCTGGTGACTAGGTGACCTGGGAGGAAACCGCTCCCAGGTCTGAGCCCTTCCTGGTGTATTTCCCTGGCTCTATCCCTGAAATACTACAAGAAACAGACACCAATCTAAGTTCTCGTCCCTAGAACATAAACCCCAGCTCCTCCTGGAATTCTCTGTGCTAGTTTAAGGGGGGAGCTCCCCTTGTAAGAAGTGACCATTGCACCCCTTTGTCGGGGACCACTTGGTTCCCCCATGTTTTAGTGTCTTTGACAGTAGCCCCTCGTCCTGGAAGCCGAATGAAGTGTTCAAAGCTTAACTCTTAGAAGGCTTGGTGGCACAGGCCTGTAATACAGGTACTCTCCAAGAGACTGAGGCAGGCCCTGCCTGCGCCACCATTACATTTTGGGGAAACTGAAATTGCTGTTCCTGGGGAGAGGGCCAAGGAGGCTTTGTCCTCTGTGTCCCCTTTTCCCACTGGACTATGAGACAAGGCTTTTGTGTGAACCACGGCCCTTCCGGCACAGGACCTAGGAGTGCCAGCTATACCCAGGCTGATACCCGACAATCACGTGGTGGCCAGCTCTTGCGCATGGCCACCCTCAGGCCAGCCTAAGTATGCAACTGACTTTTCAGGAAACCTTCTTGGGTTTCCTGGGGTGAGACCACAGCTTGCACAGTCTAGAAAGCGTGTGCGATGAAGCAGAGAGGCGAGACTTCACAATGACTGATGGTCTGACATGAGACTTCTCTCCAGCTCGGTCCCCGGTAGAGTCATCCTGTCACCAGGACGCCGTCCCAGGCTTACAAACAGGCCACAGAACTAACTACATTCTTCTGGTCCACAGCCACAGCTCTTCTTAACTGTGGTGTCCTTCTAAAATCATGGTCAGAGTGAAGGAATTTAGGAATTTGGGCCGTGAGTTCCACCCCTCCTTGGAACCTTCCAGATGTAAATGTTCTCCGTGAGCTGGCCTCCCTGCTCTGTCTGGCCTGTGGTTGCTCACCGGCTCATTTTTCCCCCACCTGAAGCCAGCATGGCGCGCACACCCGCACCTCTCTGAGTTACCGTGCGCTGCAGATGAAGCTCTTCTGAATGAACGGAGCCTACCATGGGAGGCGGGGAAAGCAGGAATGCGCAGGGGGTGGGAGAGGGGGTAGAGCGGGGTCCGGTATTTTGGGGAACATGAATGTAAGCAAAAGAAGATGAGCCTGGAAAATCAGCTTCTCTTCCACACAAGTGCTCCAAGGGAAATGGTTATGAGGTTGAGCTGGGGCCATGAGGGGAGCCCAGAGCCCAGTTCACAGATGGGACAGAAAACCCTGATTCCTGTCTAAAGGACACCCTGACATATGCAACCACCATGTCAGTCCTTCCTGCACCCTATTTACATAGACCCATAATGTCAGCCCAAGAAGGGGAAAAAAAAGTACAATAAACAGCCCTTAAGCAATTTAGCATGGAAATCCTCTGACAAATAAATTTTTCCATGAGTCAGACAGAAAGCTAACATTCGCTGGTTTTATAAAAGGGAACACTTTGTCTTTATCACTGCCAGCCTTGCTAACAAGTGTGGGGGGCTGGGAGCAACTTTCCCAAAAGGAAGCAGTGGACAGTTCATTTTAAAAAGCCAAGCCTAGAGCTCCGAGGTGAGCTCTGGCCTCGCCTTCAGGAAGCCCCGCAAGGTCTGAGCTCCAGCCCTGCAGGACGAAAATGGTGAGTGGACACGATCCAAGGCTCATACTGGGTCCGTGACTCACGAGGGTTGGGAGACCTACTTCCAGATGAGCCACTCCGTGGCGTGGCTGTCTCTTCTCCTGACTAGAGGAGCCTAGCAGCCTGTCCAGAGCTGCAGCTGTCTGAGCAAGATTTAAAGCCAACAGACCCTTCAGTTTAAAATCTTTCTGGAGTGAATCTGTCATATGAACCGAGAGACCCGTGAGGGGAGCATTCTCTCTCCTGAGGAGAGAGCCTCTTAGCACCACTTAATGCTACCACAGCTGCCCTGGCTTTGCCAGGGTGTCCAAGTTCCCATACTAGGGTGTGAACCCCGAAAAATGCACTGGTTTGTTTGCAGTTGATTCTATTTCGTGCACTTGTAAATCCTTTTGATCTCTCAATGCCACCCCCCCCATTTATTCAGCCCATGCTCTGCAGCCCAAAGGAGTGACCTCATCCTTCATTGTCTTGCCCTGATGTGACAGTCAGAAATCAGGATTGTACTACTGCCTCACTTGGTGGTGTCCCCTTGGCAGCTGGTGCCCCTCCCCAAGAGCCATGCCCGGGACTGCACTGCCTCCCAAGTTCAGGCCCCACTGCATTTGACTGGCTAGGAACATGAGTTGAGGACAAGCTGCATCTGTCCCCTTGCCCAGTCTGGGCCAGGCATGCACAGAAACAATACCCATATTCATACAGCATGGGGTTCGCCAGTAACCCCACGTGACTTCACATCATGGCAGATGGGAGGAGGCAGGAGAGGCACAAATGCCCACTGTGTGTGCTCTGCTCTGGGCTGCCTGTGGGCATCAGCTGCAGGCCAGACCCAGGTCTCCCGCCTGCAAAGTCTAGCCCTATGCTGGGTGCTGCAGATGGAGGATGGTGAAGTCACTATGGCACCTGCCAAAAGTTCTCGTCATGTGGCGTGTGCTATGTAGTGTGAGAAAGCATCCTATCCCCCCCCCCACACACACACACACACACCTCGTTTTCAGCCCCTATTTGGAGAAGTCTCTGGAGTCCCTGTGGTAGAATAGGGAGAGTATCAAGTACATAAAAATTAGTGCATGTTTTTTGCAATGGTTACCAAGTCCTTACATTTTTTAGCTTAATAACGGCTGGCCGTTGGCTGTACACATGTGTAGTACATCCTCTAACAGTTCCGGGAGACTACTCTGTTGCCATGTCCCTTTTGTGGTGCTAAAAATGGACCCCATGCCTCACCCACCCCAAGTCCCAATCACCCTGTGTTCTCCAGGCCGCTGCCTTGACACAGGGTCTCACTGAACCTGAAGCTCCCCTTTTCCCAGCCCCAACCACCCCACATTTTACAGATAAAACAAGCTGGGTATGGTCACGTATCTTTTTTTTTTTTTTTGGCACGTGGTCCCTATATAGCCCTAGCTGTCCTGGAACTCAGTGTGTAGGCCAAGCTGAACTGGAATGCACTTCCTCTGCCTCCATGTCCTGGTATTAAAGGTGTGTTAGCCGAGCAGAGTGGTGCACCTTTAGTCTCAGCACTCCAGAGACAGAGGCAGGTGGATCTCTGTGAGTTCCAGGCTAGTCTGATCTACAGAGAGAGTTCCAGAACAGTCAGAGTCACATATGGAGATCCTGTCTCAAAAGAAACGCCCCTCTCCCCCAAAGAAGAAGAGAGGTGTGCCGGCGCACCTGACTGGTAATGCACTCCTTTAAAACCAGCACTTCCGAAGGCAGCAGCAGGTGGATCTCTATGAGTTCAAGGTCAGCCTGTTTTTACATAAAGTTGCAGGCCAACCAGAACTACATGAAAAGACTCTGTCTCAAAAAAAATTATATGTATATACACCCAAAAAAATAATTTTTTCTTAAATAAATTCCTCTGAGATTACAGAACTGGCCTTCAAAACCAAGCATTCTATGCTTTACAGCTGAGACTCTTGAGATGTCACAGTAGCCCTCCCGAGGTTGGCTGAACCTAGGTAGCAGGATGGGAGGTATTGGAGCGGAAGGAGTGGCCCAGTGGGTTGAGATGCATTCTGCTCTTACAGAGGACCCAAGTTCAATTCCCCAAACCTATGTTGGGTGGCTCACAACTGCCTATAACTCTAGCTCTCGGGACTGCAACACCCACCTCTGGTCTCCTAGGGCAACTGCATTAATAAGCACATGCACATAATTTTTAAATAGGGAGGCACTACAACCTCTCCTGGGTTTCCTAGAGGACTTGGGACAGACAGAAGGGGGTTTCACTCAAGAGTGTCACTGTACGAAGGACTCTATGGGCACAGCCATGGTGAGCTAGAATAAATGAAGCCAGGGCTGCTCCACTGTGGTTCCAGATGCAGGGATTTGCATTCTCTAGGCCTGGGTAAGAGTTCAAGACTCTTCGTCCTTTTCCACCTCTTCTCCCCTGTAGCCACTCCCATTGGAGATGCAGGCATGACATCACTCACTCACCTCAGGGTGAAGCTCATTCCAACCATGACATTTCTTCAGGGGCTGAAGGGACATCTTGACATTTAAGATTGGTGTGCGTGGGGCTGGAGAGATGGCTCAGCGGTTAAGAGCATTGCCTGCTCTTCCAAAGGTCCTGAGTTCAATTTCCAGCAACCACATGGTGGCTCACAACCATCTATAATGGGGTCTGGTGCCTTCTTCTGGCCTGCAGGCATATACACAGACAGACTCTTGTATACATAATACATAATAAATAAATAAATATTTAAAAAATGTTTTAAAAAATGAATCTTTTAAAAAAAAAAGATTGGTGTGCGTGTGAGGTAGTGATTGTGCGTGTGTAGGAATCAGATCCTGGTGGGTGAAGTTACAGGCATTTGTGAACTGTCCACCATGAGTCCTAGGATCCATCTCTAGTCCTTAAGCAACAAGTACTCTTATCCACTGAGCCGTCTCTCCAGCCCAGAAACACATCTTAGCTAAAGATCACACGGTAGTTAGCAGCAGTGTTGAGGCTAAGACAAGGATACTTATGGCCTTTGCACTAGAACAAGAAGCAGTGTTTCCAATGTGGGCTTGGTTGTCGCGTGCCTGGCAACATGCAGGAGGAATTTCCAAAGACAACCATGTTCTCAAGTCCCAAGCTGTTAACCCTACTTTAAGAGGTCTGAGTTAATTAGCTCAAGTGGGAAGCTAATGGAAGGGACAGAGCAGACTGGAACCAGGGCTGTGCCTGTCCTAAGTAGAATCCGAGGGTTCCTGTCCTTGGGCTCCTTCTAGGAAAACACAGGATAAGGTAGATAGTATAAACATGCTGGAGCAGAGTTCTGGGGAGAGGGGAGACCAGGAATGGAGGTGGATGCTGTTTGAGAATGGGGACTCTTTCCCTGGAGTGGGGACAATAAACATGGAGGCACGGGCTGGCAGAGGAAGGGGCCTGGGTCTCCTAACTAACCTTTCCAAACTTGTGTCCTTTCCTTCCTTCTCCCCTCAGGAGTGTACATCCTGATTGGAGCTGGGGCCCTCATGATGCTGGTGGGTTTCCTGGGCTGCTGTGGAGCTGTGCAGGAATCCCAGTGCATGCTGGGATTGGTGAGTACTCCCAGTAGCGAGCCTGTCTTACCTTACTCTTATTCCTTTCCCCAAATGTCAGACCCAATATACAGGACAGGTAGAATGGGTGGAGTAACGAAGGCACCCAGACAGCTGAGCTCTGCTCAGCCTCCCCAGTGTCCTCACTTCAGGCCCCGCCACATCTGCCTGACTCCCGCCACCATCTTGCCCATGGCCCTGGGCAGTGGTGTTTTACTGCTGCCCGACTCCAAACTAACACCCTTCACATACCAGTTTAGAGCGGACTGAGCCCACATTTTCCCCCAGAATGCCATGGGACACTCTGCTTTCCCTGTCACCCCTCCCTGCCTGTTCATTTGTGCACCTACGTGCTGCCTGTCCTCCACCCCTTTGGTGTTGCTGACCGACTTCCTGGAGCCCGTCTCATTGCTTCCCCTGTGTCTTCTAGTTCTTCGGATTCCTCCTGGTGATATTCGCCATTGAGATCGCTGCAGCCGTCTGGGGCTATACCCACAAAGATGAGGTAGGAGTTTCTTGGGTCCTGCAGTGATTTGAGTTTCTGAACGGGGAAGAGGGTTGATGAAGATTAAAGGGCCCAGGCTAGTCTGCTTGGCTTTCCACAGAATCTACCTCTTTATCTGGTTTGTTTCCACGTGGGAGCAGAACATGGCACTCCTCAGGGCTGTGACTGTGTTTAGTCTGCCCTGTGTGACGAGCACATAATAAACACTCCAGAACTAGTTATTTTGGAAGCCATTTGTACACGCATGCCCATCTATATCTGGCAGTCAAAGCTAAGTGGCTCTTCCAATCCCTAGAAAGGTTCCTCAGAACAACATAGCTTTCTGTAATCAGGACTCCCTTGCTCTAACCTGTAACTACATACCACAAGTGCCACACCAGACACTACGCAAGGTCCCCACGTATCTGAGTTCCGGGTTCCCACTTTCAGGAATTTTGCCATCTAGTGTGGAAGAAAGAGGTTTGACAAACGTGCACGCAAGTTGTTTATAACCACAAGTACTTTGAGATTTAAAGGGTGAGGTCGGACGGGGCATCCCTTTTGGCTTGTAGAGAAAGGAATATGGACCCTGAATGAGATAGGGGGTCTTAAGGGTAGTGGGAGCAGTGGAGAACTGCTGGGCAAAGGAAGGGACTGAGCATGTCTGAGCTTGAGTTCCTATGGTGAACTCTAAGGAGTTGTAGATCAGGCTGGGACACACTAATACAGCTTTTGAAGGTGGGGCACCTTAGAGTCTTCAGTGAGAGAGGAAAAGAACAGGGACACTTAAGGCAGGATCCCTGTTTTCAAGAAACTATCCAACTGATAAAAGAATTTAAGACGAGATAAGGGCTGGGGATCCCAAGTACCACACCCTCACCTCAGAAGAAACTTAGCCAGGGAAGATGGCAAGCTTCTGTCATCCGGATACTCGGGAGGCTGAAGCAGGACCGGTGTTGAGAAGGATGCTGGTGGCAGGTAGCCAAATACTTGAAGAGCATCTGTGAGGAACTTTCCTAGAAACCTGTCTCTGTTTGTGCCTCCTAGGTGATTAAGGAAGTCCAGGAATTTTACAAGGACACTTACCAAAAGCTGAAGAGCAAGGATGAGCCCCAGCGGGAGACACTCAAAGCCATCCACATGGCGGTAGGTCACCTCTGCAGTGGGAGCCACTGACCCCACTGCTGCATCCCTACAGAGCCACGCCCTGGTATTTCTACAGCAGCCTGGCAGACCTCTTTTAATTATTTTTTTCCTCATTCCCATCCCTGCCTTCTTTTTACAGTTGAACTGCTGTGGCCTAGCGGGAGGCGTGGAACAGTTTATCTCGGACATCTGCCCCAAAAAGCAACTTCTTGAGAGCTTCCAGGTTAAGGTAAAGTTAGAGCAAACCTCTGGCACCCCGCCCTGTTGTTTAGGCAAACCCCTACAGGGCAAGGGTGAATTTAGCAACATTCTTCCCCAGGGCCTCTTTCCTTAAAGGGCAGCAAGACAGCCGGGCGGTGGTGGTGCACGCCTTTAATTCCAGCACTTGGGAGGCAGAAGCAGGCGGATCTCTGTGAGTTCGAGACCAGCCTGGTCTACAAGAGCTAGTTCCAGGACAGGCTCCAAA
>NW_004949099.1:38354906-38369244 GCF_000317375.1 Microtus ochrogaster | reverse complement strand
TGAGTTCGAGACCAGCCTGGTCTACAAGAGCTAGTTCCAGGACAGGCTCCAAAACCACAGAGAAACCCTGTCTCAAAAAAACCAAAAAAAAAAAAAAGGGGGGGGGGCAGCAAGACAAAGGCCAGGTCCTAGAAAAGGTCCTTTAGTCTGCCACCCAAAGTCCCAAACTCTAAAGAGAGCCTACTCTGTGGAGGGAAACAGGTCCCGGTTGGTCAGTTTTCCTTAATCCAGAAGCAGAATAATAAAAGCAATTCTCCAGCCACGTGAGAGTCCCAAAGGGGACTCTCTTAGTGGCAGAATATTTGCCTGGTGGGTGAAGCTCCAGGTCTCCTCTCCAGTACCAAAAAGAGTAAAAAGTTGAGGGGTAGGGGGTTGCCTAGGTAGTTAGCTCTGTGGTAAGAGCACTTCTTGCTCTTCCAGAGGACCTGAGTTCGATTCGCAGCCTTGTGTCTCAGAACCATCTGTAAATCCAGTCCTAGGGGGTCCCATGGCCACTTCTGAGCTCCACAGACCCCAGGGGCAAACGTGGTATACACACATACATGCAGACAAAACACTCACACATAAAATGTAAATGGGAAGAAGAGAGCACAAACCTCCCTGCTGCCCTGAAGTCTTCTCAATCAAGTTTGAGGCACCCACACCTCCCGTATCTCATTTTCTCCCTCCATCCATCCAGGACAGCCCTGATACCCAAACACACCAATCCCAGTTGGCTCTCTGGCCTCCAGGCCTCCCAGAGTGAGTCAGGAGTCAGCGAGCCAGCAAAGAAGGGGTACACACCCAATGTCAAAACTGTTTTTGATCCTTGTCTTCTTTGCCTCCCTAAGTCCTGCCCAGAAGCCATCAGCGATGTCTTCAATAGCAAGTTCCACATCATTGGAGCAGTGGGCATCGGCATTGCCGTGGTGATGGTAAGTATCCGGTGGTCCAGGGAAGAAACAGTTCCTAAGCTCTGCCCAGGCATTGTCGGAAGTGCTATAGGGTCAACAGCTAACACAGCCCTGGCTGTCCTGGCCAGCCAGGTGCATGCTGTCAGTATTTCCTTTTTACTGCTAGCTAGCGGGAGCTCTGGGCCTGTGACTCAGAGGGAGGACACTTGGCTTGGCTAACAGGAGCCAGGCCCTGGGTCTCATTCCCAGCACTGCAGAAAGAAGAGGTGCACATTGTGTTGACAACACTGAATTCAGCATTTAAGGCTGCGTTTGTAGGTTCTGGCCCTGGATGCTCTCTTAGGAAATGGCTCATGCAGCATAGCTCAGCTGCTAACTGGCTGTTGGAGAACAAGTTGGCCATCTTTCCTGTTATCTGGCCTTCATCTCCCCTGCATCAGTACCCCTCCTGGACCTCATTACCTCTGTCTCAGACTGAGTGGAGCCCTTTCCTCCAGGCGAACCCCACTCTCCCTGTCTTTGCAGATCTTCGGCATGATTTTCAGCATGATCCTGTGCTGCGCCATCCGCAGGAGCCGAGAAATGGTCTAGAGTCTGCCCCGACCCGAGCAGGAGCATCGGCCCCAGGACTAGCGGGCTGTTTGGATTTTGTTTGCCACTAATATTAGTATTCATTATGCATTTCTAAACAAAAGTTACTCTGTGTTTGTCTTTTTAATGCTTTATTCATTATTGACATTTGTAGTTGAGGGATCTGGGGGTTCAGTTTGCTTCGACTTTTTTTTTTTTTTTTGGTTATTTTTGCTTGTTATGTTAAGCAAAAATCCTGCAATGAAAGGTACTATATTTGCCAGACTCTAGACAGAAGATATTGTACATAAAGAGAATTTTTTTGCCTTTAAATAGATAAAAGTATCTATCAGATTTAATCAGGTTGTAAGTTATATTGAAGACAATTTGATACATAATAAAAGATTATAACAATGTCTAGGACTGCTTGGGAATATCGCTTTCTTTAAATTGGGTTGTTTGTTTGTTTTTTAATTTGTGGTCCTTGGCCGGGTGGTGGTGACACGTGTGGGAAGCAGAGGCAGGCGGATCTCTGTGAGTTTGAGACCAGCCTGGTCTACAGAGCGAGTTCCAGGACAGGTTCCAAAACTACACAGAGAAACCCTGTCTTTAAAGATGGATGGATAGGTAGATAGATAGAAAGAAAGAAAGAAAGAAAGAAAGAAAGAAAGAAAGAAAGAAAGAAAGAAAGAAAAGAAAGAAAGAAAAGAAAGAAAAGATAGATAGATAGATAGATAGATAGATAGATAGATAGATAGATAGATAGATAGATAGATAGATGATAGTCAGTCATGCCTTCCTTGTGCTCCACCACACCTGGCTCTTCCAGCAGCCATTGTGGTCTACCGGCACTAAATTAAAAGTAGATTGGAAGGTAGGTCTCCTCGCCTCCTAGTGAAGAAATTGGGGTGTGATTGAGAGATTTTGATCTGATGTGGTTTGAGTCCACGCTAGGATGAGTTCCCAGCTCAGCAGTGTGTGGTATCTTAGGGTCTCATGAGTCTTTGCTGTTCTCACCATTTGGCCTTCAGCACCAAACCTTGGTAATTGGGCATAGCCAGTGCTCAATATTCTTATTCATGAATTGGTTGAAAGGCTACATCCATCGGGATTTAGCCAAAGGAACAGAACCACTCTAAGATGCGTATGTGTGTGACTTTATCACAGAAATTTGTCCCTGGAGCTAGTCTAGTAGACTGACAGGTAAATGGATGGCAACAGGGAGAACCAGCTGGTACCCAGTGACAGGCAACTGTGGCAGTTCTCACCTCTGACACTGGGGAGAGTTTTGCCTGGGCTGGGCCCTCAGCAAGAGAGCTGAGCAAGCTGATGGCTGAATGTAGGCCCCAAGGAACCAGCTACTTCATTTCTCTCAACCAGAAATACCAGGAGGGGGAATTCCTGGAGGTGTCTTCACCATAAACAGATGGAGAGAGATTGCAGAATCCCACAGCATAGGCAGTGTGACCCCCAGCTCGCACAATGTAGAGAGAGCAGCACTGGGGGGTGAGGAACAGAGCAGAGCGGGGTGTAGAACAGAAGCATGGGGAACATCTTCATTAACATTCTTTTTTAAATTTAAAAAAAGAAAAGTGGTAGCTAGAGGGATGACTCAGTAGTTAAGAGCACTGGCTGCCTTCAAGAGAACCCAGGTTCTAGTCCCAGCCCCACATGACTGTCCACAACCATCTAAACTTCCAGATGATACGACACCCCTCTTCTGGGCACCAGGCGTACGTGTGGCTCACAGACATACTATCAAACAAAACGCCAATACACAATTATTAAAAATGTGTCATATGGGGATGCATACCTGCAGTCTCCGCACTCGGGAAGCTGAGGCAGAATTGATAGCTCCAGACCAGTGTGGGCTACATAGCAAGGCCCTGCATCAAAACAAGAGAGGCTCAAACTATTCCTGAATGCTATACATGTTCATAGCAACAGATGACAACATCAGAATATTATCTGGTCTGGAAAAGGCAGAGAGGGGTGGCACACTTTGAGCCCAGCACTTGAGAGACAGGGACAGGCAGATCTCTGAGTTTGAAGCCAGCCAGCCAGGGCTACAGAGAGACTCTAACTTCAGAAGACAGGCTGGGCTGTAGCTCACTTGGTATAGTGCTTGTCTGACATACAGAAGGCTCTGGATCCAATCCCCAGCATTGCATGAAACCAAGTGGGGTAGACAGCACCCGGGAAGTAGAGGCAGGAAGGGCAGGTACTGAAGGTCATCTTCAGCTACCAATGAGTTTGAGACCAGCCTCGGATGCTTGAGATGATGCCTTGAAAAAGGAAGGGAGGGGAGGGGAAGGAAGAAGAGAGAGAGAGAGAAAGGGAAAGAAAAGAAAGATGCAAGTGTGACCCAGTGCGACCCAGCAAGGTGAATGTGCCTGGAAGACACTCTGGTAAGTGAAAGAAGCCAGGCAGAAGTGAGGGCAAATATCTATAATTACATGAAGTACCTGAAATAAAGTTGGAGACAGAAAGTAGAACAGAGGGGACAGGGAATAACTAGAGGATCTTTTTAATTACTTTTCTATTGCATATGCTTATTTAGTCAGGGAAGTGGGGGTTCATACCACAGCTCATGCATGCGTGGAGGTCAAAGGAAAACGTGAGAGTTCTCTTCCACTGTGTGGGCTCCAGGGGTTAGATCCAAGTCCTCAGGCTCAGTCAGTGACTTAAAGTGCCTTTAACCCACTTAGCCATCCATCATCCATCTTGCTGGCCCTGGAGTTACCGTTTAGTGAGTCTGGAGATTCTGTTTGGGATAATGAAGTTTGGGGGTTGTGTAAAGAAATGAAGGGCTCGTGTAGTCTAAAATGGTGGAAATGGCATGCTGTATGTTGGGTGTATTTTGCTAGGGAAGCAAAAGGGTAAATAAAGTCAGCTTTCTCAGATCCCACAATCCCACTGTGGCCCTGGGCCCCTTCTCCAGGCAGCTGGAGAAGACAGCTAGTTTGGCGCTGGTTGTAGAAACAGATCAACCATTAGTTTTGTGTCCGTTACGGAGTGGGTCTGAGGAAAACAGAGAAGTTAGGTGGCAGCCTTGTCCATATAAGGACTTCTCATGGAAGCTGGTCTCTTCGCCCCCTCACTGTGCAGGCCCAAGTGACTGGGGGTGTCCACCCCACCCACCTTCAGCCTCCATGCTGGCTTCATGAGTCCCGAGCAGATAATGTAATTGTCCCCACTCAAGTCTTGGCCATCAGACCCTTGGAAAACTAATTCAATTGCTTTCCTTTTAAATTGGATTTTCCCAAACCATCTGCTTCCCTTATGGAAATACAGGCAAGGTCAGACCTTCTCCTGCCATAGAACCTCCCCTCTGCAAAGCCCCTAAGCCAGGCCTGCCTTGCTGGCCAGGCAAGACCTTGAGGACTCATTCCCCACTGGGTATGTTGTTCTAACAACCTCTACCTACCGGGGACAGTTACTAGCACCCACAGGCCTCAGCCTGACTTGAGCATAGGGACTCACCAGACCATAGCACTCAGGCAAAGCCCGGGAAGGCATCGCTCTGGTGGCAGGAACAGCAGCCCTGGACGTGGATCCGTGTCCAGTCCATTATCTCTGACATGTCACCTGTCTAGAGACACCCAGGACAGTAGCTAGAATAAGCATTTACAGGGCTAATTGTGACTCGGTGGTAGAGGGGTTGGATAGTATGAGTGAGGCCCTGGATTCG
This sequence comes from Microtus ochrogaster, assembly GCF_000317375.1. NCBI lineage: Eukaryota > Metazoa > Chordata > Mammalia > Rodentia > Cricetidae > Microtus > Microtus ochrogaster. The sequence continues at coordinate 38,364,090 of NW_004949099.1, read as the reverse complement.
ATCCCTAGTACTGAGAAAAAACACATGAGCATTTCTGTGTATACCATATGTGGGCGTATGAACTGTGTGTGAACAGTGGCACCATGGCAGCCGCAACACATCAAGGCCCAACAGGTGTGGTATTCCAGGACTCAAGCGTCACTCTTGAGCAGGTTACACAGCCCTTGAGGACTCCTGGAAGTGTGGGAGATGGTGGTTTGCCAGAACTTTGGAACTTCCGCAAGGATGAGTCTTGGCCTCTGACATGTGATGGGAAAGCCTATTCTGCTTTTTGTGTCTTGGGTTTTGGGGGTAGTGGTGGTTTTGTTTGTTTGTTTGTTTGTCTTTTGAGACAGCGTCTCAATATCTAGCCCAGTCTGCCCTTGAACTCACAACCCTGTGTCAGCTTCGTGTGCTGGATCACAAGCATCGCCACAGAGCCAGGTGAGGGTATGGCTTTGATGAGGATTGCTGTCACATTTGAAGAATGTGCTAAGCCAGAGGACCATGGTACCCACCTCTAATCTCAGCACTTGAGAAGCGGAGGCAGGAAGAGCAAGCAAGTTAGCTTCGGGCTAGGGAGGAAATTAAAGGTTAGCCTGGGCCACAGCCCTGTTTCAAAAATAAACAAAGCCAGGTATACTGATGCAAGGCTTTAATCCCAGCACTCAGGAGGCAAGGGCAGGTGGAGGATCTCTGAGTTTAAGGGTCAGCTTGGTGTACAGAGCAAGTTCTGAGATAGCCAGGGTTTCTCTGTCTCAAAGAAACAAAATAAATAAAATAGTATCCTGAAGGCATTTCAAAGTAAGGAGAAGGAGAAGGCATCCTTGCCTTAAAGCTGGGAGAGGGACACACACACACACATACACAGAGCTGCAAGGGAGCAGTGACGTCCACATGGACCAGCTCTCCTGCTCTACCTAAGAGAATGAAGAGAAGGGAGATGGTGAAATTAACAAAATGAAAAATGTGGAACTCCCCTGACTGTCTGTGAAGCAAGCTTGTGGCACCAAAAGAGGCAGGAGGAGGCTGGACAATTGTCTCGTTGAGAACACTGCGGCTCTTGCAGAGGACCCTCGCTCAGTTCCCAGACTCCCAAATACCTATAACTCCGGCTCCCTCACACAGGGGGCGTACACATAAATAAAAATAAATCTCTTAAAAAATGTTTTTAAGCCTGGAGAACTTCCAGTCTTTCCCCAAAGGCCCAGCCCTAGCTAGACCTGGAAAAACCCAACCAGTGACCACACCCTCTGCCTCCGAAGCTCTCGTTTCCTTCTGGGACAACTTGAAGTATCTACCAACTGCTGCACCCCACATCCTCCTGGCAATGCCCAAGCAACAGAGGGCACAGTGATAGGGCAGACCGTGAGTGATTCGAGCCACCTGCTGGGCTGAAGGTGAAGGCAAGTGCTGAGCGTGGGTCGCCTCTCCTGGGAGCCTCTGGCTGATGGGAGCAAAGATTAATCATCTTCTCCCTGCGCAGTTCAGCCACGGTATGTAGTATAATTTATATCTCCTTTCAATTGTAGCTGATTGGAAATTGTTAAATGGCCAGAGGAGGACCGTGGTCTAGCCGGGAAACAAAATATCAAATAGATAATTCATCAAGATAAATTGAATCTGGGAAATTGGTTAAGTCCTGGCAGACCGAGGGATCTTTTGGAGAACAAGGCAGTCATGTGGCAGCTGCCAGCCCTGTGGCAAGGACCCCGCAGGGCAGGAAAGCCTGGAGCAAAGGCGTGTTCCTACAGCCGTGGGTTCCTTTAGGAGGACTCCGAGAGGCTAATTCTCAGACTGTTGGAGTCCACATGTATCATTACCCATCACACTTCTCTGAACCCTGGCTGGTGATTTCTAGAACCTTCCCTGAGGGCTTCAATAACCAACAAACCTAAGGGGAAATGCTCGATATCATTAGGCATAAGGAATTACATATCAAAACTACAATTCCCCTTAGAATGGCTACGCTGACAGGAACCCTTATATACTGCTCGTTAGTAGGTAAGCTAGTCCGGCCACTAAGGAAATCACTCCTCTTCAAAGCAATAAAAATAGAACTACCACATGATCCCGTCATACCCCTGGCTATCTACCTGAAGGAATGTAGGCTGCCTCCCACAGAGATACTAGCACTCTGTTTATCACAGCGCCATTCAAAACAGTCGGCAAGCAGATTCGGCCCAGATGTCCGTCAACCGGAAAGGAGATAAAGAAACTGGGGTCTGCGTGCTCAGAGGAGTATTATTCGCTCCTGAACAGGAAAGAGACCCGCCATCTGTCGCACAACAGAAGCAGAGGACATGATGTTGAATGAACGAGCCCAGAGTCAGAGAAGCAAGTCTCGCGTGTTTCGTCTCACGTGTGGAAACTGAAGATTACTGGGATTGCAGGGATAGGGGAAGGCTGGGAATGGAGTATGAAAGACATCTGATGAGATCGGACACGCTGTGTTTGTAGGTCTAGACCGTACACGCTGTGTTTGTAGGTCTAGCACACGGACCACGTTAGTGTGTTCAGTTAACAGATGTGTAAATATGTGTTAATAAGAACAATAGATGCAGTTAGGTGAGCAAACAAGGAAAGGAAAGCTGTGTCCAGCTCCCTTCCCTAAGGCTGTCCCTGCCCCGCACAGGGACAGCAGCCATTGCTTCAACTATAATCAGAGGCTTTGACAAAGGTACCTGTGACAAAGGTGACTTTGAACAAGGAAATTCTGGACTCGAGACTATATTGTGCTACCCAAAATTGCCAAGAGACTTCACCCAGAAGTGAATGCAGAAATCTGAGACCGGCTCATGTGGATCCTGGGCAACTAAACATGGGCCCAGCTGATTTGGCCTACTGTATACCAGTGAAAAGTGCCGGGCACAGACACACAATAATGAGGCTGTGGCTGAAGATATTTTCCTTGTTTTGCGTGTGTTTGGCCTTTAAGGTTTTGGGGTGTGTGTGTGTGTGTGTGTGTGCGCGCGCGCACACCTGTGTAAGGGTATACACACGAGAGTGCAGGTGCTCAGAGACAGTGGATTCCCTGCAGCCGAAGCTATAGGCAATTGTAAGCCACCCACTGTGGGTGCTGAGAACCACAGCCACGTTCTCTGGAAGAACAGTGAGTGGTCTTCACTGCTGAGACATCTTTCCAACTCCCTGTATTCTGTTTTCCAGCTCTCGCTGTGCAGCCCTGACTGGTCTAGAACTCAGTATGTTAAGACCAAGCTGGCTTCAAATATGCATTGATCCTCCTGCCTCCGGCTCCTGAGTGTTATGATTACAGGCAGATACCACCATACCCAGCCTGGGATCTCAGGTCCTGAGCCCTCCTGCAATGCCTCACTGACTGTAATATAAATTGATTGCTCAGCATGTACGAGACCCTAGATTCAGTCCCCAGAACTAGGGGGAGGAGGGGTTAGACCACAAACACACAGACACACTACACACACACTTCCCTGAAAGATTACAAAGTCCTCAGGCTCCAAGGAGCTAAAAGCAGGACTGTCTAAAGCCACTAGGCACTCATTGTGGGTTCCTCCACAAAGCTCAGTCAGGGCCTGGAATTCCCCGCTCTGTGGGCAGGGCTGTCCCCGCCTCAGCTTCCCAGTAACAGAGATCTGCAGATGCTGGGCCACTCCCCACAGCTGCCCTGAGCTAACAAACCCAAACCCAGAGGATGAAAGCAAACTACAGGCCCTTTCATTAACAAGATAAGATTGACATTTCCTGGAATGAACCAAAGCGGCTTGCTGACTGGGTTTATGACGCTTCCTTCCCCTACTCCTCACCCCCAAAGGGATAATCCTTATCTTCTATCCCGAGTATGGGATCCAATGGATTCATCCTGAATCCTAGGCGCTTCACCCATGAGAAATAGCTCAGTTCACATCACAGGTCCTAACTGTGAGGAACTGAGGGCAGAGGCGGGTTGACACAAGTACCAGGTCTTCTGTTTTTCTCATTCTTCACTGTGTTTATATACCTCTCCACCTTGAGTGCAGACCCCAGTGGGCTCTCCTCTAGGTCAACATGTAGCCTTAATGCCCGCTGTACACACCACCCGCTGAAAGCCCCTCCCCCCTTACAAGGCTGGAGAGATAGCTCAGTCACTAAACTGCCTGCTGCATAGCATGAGGACATGACTTCAAATCTTTAGCACCCGCGTCAAAAGCCTGGCACAGCACTGTACACATCTGGAACCCCAGCAGTGCTGGGAGAGTGAGAACAGGAGGATCCAGCAGTTCATTGGCCAGCCCGCCTAGCCAATCAGTGAGCTCCAGGTTCAGGAAGAGACAGTGTTTCAAAAGGCAAGATGAAACCAGGCAGTGGTGGCGCTCACGCCTTTAATTCCAACACTCGGGAGGCAGAGGCAGGCAGATCTCTGTGAGTTCGAGACCAGCCTGGTCTACAAGAGCTAGTTCCAGGACAGGCTCCAAAGCCACAGAGAAACCCTGTCTCGAAAAACCGAAATGGAAAAGGCAAGATGGAGAGTGGTTAAGGAAAAACATTGAAGTCAGCCTCTGGCCTCCCGCATGCCTGCGCACATACATACACTTCTCTCTCTTCCCCCCTTTCTCTCATACACACATGCTCATGCACGGGCACACACACACACACACACACACACACACACACACATCCTTGACCATCACTGCCTTAAAAACCCAGCTTAGACCATCATAAACCATCACAGAGCTGATGACAGACACCCCTCCCCCAGCTGATAGGTCCCTCAACTGATGATACCTCTCTTGGGTGGGCAACCATCACACAGGAAGTGGCTTCATGTATGAGGGACAATGCAACTGCCTCTGGCCAGTGCACTAAAAGCAGAAGTGATGAGTGCCATTAGCCACACAGAGGACTGAGGAAAGAGCTTTGTGCCTTCCCTATCCACTGGCTCAACAGAGACAGTTAGAGGATGCAGAAGATGGGCCAATGTATCCCGGGCCCGGAATGGCCTCCCAACTCCTGCTGGCAAGACTGCATGAACAATGATGCATCCAGGAATATTTTACTTTGTATTTACCACAAACTGACTAAGCTGTCTGCTTCTCTGTTCCAGCAGCCAGCCTGGCTCTGTCCCCTTTCCTTTGTCCACTTTACCCTCCAGTACTTACTAGCAGAGAAGCTCAAAGCCAGAGACAGGCACATGTGAGTGCGTGTGTGTGTGTGCACGCGCGCACGTGCGTACATACATGTGTATGTCCATAGTTGTGCACGTGGGTCTACAGGCGTGCATGCTTACAGATGTGGAGGTCATAAATCAATGTTGGGTATCATTTCCCAGGAAGGCATCCTTCTGAGTGGATCTGACTGGCTGTGCATCAAGCACAGCAATCTGTCTGTCCCTGCTTTGCTCCCTTTGGGATTTCCAGCACACACCACCAAGCCAAGCTTTTTCACTTGGGTTCCAAATTCAGGCTCTCATATTCTCACAAGTCAAGTCAAAGATTTTTATGCAATGAGGAAATTGTATCACAGACAGGAAGTTCAAAGTCAGGGTGTCCTGTAACTGAGTGCCAGTAGATTGGTTTTTGCTCTTGAATTTGTCCCGTTGTGGTGACATGGTAGCTATAGCAACTCAAGGCCTCATCCTCTCCCACAAGATGCATTTAAAGACTGGAAGAGAAAAATATCCCTATGTTGTTACATTATGTTCTCTCTTTCTCTCAGTGTGTGTGTATCGTTTGAGGTTTTACTTTTTATTTTGTTTTGTTTGGCAGGGGTAGTGGTAGTAGTGTAAGACATGATCTCACTATGTAGCCCAAGCAGATTTCAAACAGTTCTGTTGACTTGACCTCCCCGAGTGCTGAGATTACAGGTGTCACTCCCCATATGTAGCGCTTTTAAAATATGTAAATTACTCCCAGAAGTCCCTCAGAAGACATCCTGTCACATCTCCTTGCCTTGGTCAGAACTGGCCACATGGCTGTTCTTAATGACAAACTGAGTGGAGCAGGATTAAGTAACTGGATTAGATAGGCCCAGGCCTGAAGCTCTGACTTCAGCTGAGGCATGTGGCCTGTGGGCACCTGCAGCCAGACAGGACATGGCAACTGGACAGGGCCTTGTCTGTAGGCCAGATTTACTAGTCCGCTATTATTCTCTTACATTCTCAGCCTGGGAAAGATATAGAAGCAAAGCAAGAAATCTGTATTCAAGAATTGGTAGCAATTGGCTGGGAAGTTGTCTCAGAGGCTAAATAGTTTGCCATGTCAACATGAGGACTGGAGTTTGGCTTCAGAGAACCCAAGTCAAAGCTGGGCAGGCATAGCAGCCCACGTCGAATCCCCCCAGCATTGGAGTGGAGAAGGAACCCTGAGACAAGCTGGTTATCTGGACGAGTAGAATCCACAAACCCCAGGCTCAACAGGAGACCCAGAGCTCAGAAAATAAAGAGGAGAGTGATTGCGGTAAACAGACGTCTGACAGCCGCAGGTCTATAAACATACACGCACGCACATGTGCCCACAACATGCCAACATGAGTACATACGTTCACACACACCACATAGGCACATAAAGCAAGAAGGAAAAAGGTGTCTTGGTTAGGCTTTGGTTGCTCTGAAGAGACACCATGACCATGGCAACTCTTATAAAGGAAAACATTTAACTGGGGTGGCTTACAGTTCAGAGGCTCAGCACATGCCCATCATGGTGGGACACAGCAGCATGCAGGCAGACACGGTGCTGGAGAGACAGCTGAGAGTCCAACATCTTACAGGCAACAGGAAGTGATCTGCCTCACTGAGTGTGGCTTGAGCATATATGAGACCTCAAAGCTCATCTCCACAATGACACACTTCCTTCATCAAGACCACACCTCCACCAACAAGGCCACACCTCCTAATAGTGCCACTCCCTTTGGGGAACCATTCTCTTTCAAACCACCCCAAAAAAGATTTATACAATCATGTTGGTGAGAAAGATATTTTACCAGGTACCAAAATCTTCAAGGAGAGCTAGTGTATAGCTCACTGAGAGCCCTGGGATCCATACCCACTGCTGAAAAAAATGGAGAGTTAAAAACTTCAAGGCACAGTGGGGTGCTCCTAACTGCTCCCTGTCAGGCTCTAACTTGTCCCTGCCTCATGACACAATCTCATCATTTATCTAATCTCAGAGATCTAGAGTCCCTGGTTGGAATCTCCTGAGGCCAGCAGCTGCTCTTTGCATTTTCTCCACATACAGCTCTGGGTGTAGGGTTGTTATGCAGTAAGGATGGTGGACATTCAAGAGTGTTTACACTCCAGCTGGGGAGAAAAGCCCACATAATACAGTGTGACGGTCCAATGGATTGGTCAACCAACAGTGAGGACTGTCTGCTAGTGAAGGAGGCTGTGAGTGCAGAGACAGACTCAAGTTCAAATCCTTCATGGGTCATTCACAAAGTGACCTTGGGTAAGTCAGTTAGCCTCTGAACTCCTGGCTTTCCTCTGTAGAATAGGAAAACAGTCTATGTTGCAAGGTAGTGACTTAATAGAGCCCAGAGACATGCTGAGCACAAACTGGCCAACCTGATTCTGATGTTGTTGTCTTCACTGATAAGCAGTGAGGGTGTAATGATCTGCTCTGTCTCTTTAAGAGACAAGCAATGCCCACTCCCTCCCCCATCCACTGAGGCAAGCTGATCTTCAGCTTCCTGCCAGGAGTCTCTTCCTTCTCCCTCTCAGAAGGCAGCTTCCCTTTCTCCCTTCTCTCTCTCTCTCTCTCTCTCTCTCTCTCTCTCTCTCTCTCTCTCTCTCTCTCTCTCTCTCTCTCTCTCTATCTCTCTCCTCTTCTCCCCTTCTTCCTTCCCCTTCCATAGCCCACTAAATAAATATCCAACCCCACTCTGCATGGTATGCCTATCCATGTCTCTCTCACCCGCTGCCATGTGTCTCCCTGCCCAAGACCAGCCACCTCCAAAGACCTGCATCATGCTCTCATGGCCAGCTGCCTGTTGCAGCCACTTGGGGACCTGCAGCATTTTTAATTAATCCATTACAGTGGGTTTAACAGGAAATCCAAGGACTAGGGATGTAGCCTGGTTGACACAGTGCAAGAATGAAGCCCTGACTTCAGTCTCCAGTATTTCATTTAAAAAATAATCACAGCAGGTGTCTTAGTCACTGTTCTATTGCTGTGAAGAGACACCATGACCAAGGCAACTCTTAGACAAGAAAGCATTTAATTGGAGGCTTACTTATAGCTTCAGAGGCTTAATCCATTTCATCATGGAGAAGAACATGACAGTACACAGGGTGATGGCGTAGTAGTTGATGGCTACATCCCCTAGTTCTCAGGCAGAAAGAGAGACTCTGGGCTTGGGTGGGCTTTTGAAACCACACTTCCTCCAGCAAGGCCACACTTCCTTTCCTTTTTATTTCTTTCTTTCTGTCTTGTTTGTTTGTTTGCTTTTCCTGGGCAACAACAGCCTTGGCTGCCCTGAAATTTGCTTTGTAGAACCATAATAGCCTTGAACTCACAGAGATCTGAAGAACTCAGCCTGAGATTAAAGACTTGAACTATCATACCTAGTTAAAGCTACACTTCTTCATCTTTTAGGATTTTTGTTTGTTTGAGGTTTGGGATCTTTGTTTGCTTGTTCTGTTTTTGTTTTCATTTTGAGACAGGGTTTCTCTGTGTATCCCTGGCTGTCCTGGAACTTGCTTTATAGACCAGGTTGGCCTCAAACTCAGAGATCCACCTGCTTCCGCCTCCCAAGTGTCAGCTTTTTATCTGCTTTCTTAGTTCTTCTAATCCTTTCAAATACTGCTACTTCCTAGTGACTAAGTATTCAAATGTATGGGCCTATGGGTCCATTCTTATTAAACCACTATGACAGGGACAGAGAGATGGCCCAGTGATTAAAAGCAAATGCTGCTTTTGCAGAAAACCTGAGTTCTGTCTCAGCACCCATGAAAGGCAGCTCACAATCACCTGTAATTCTGGCTCCAGGGTATTCAATGCTTCCCCTGGCCCCTGAGGACACTTCACGTGCACAAACCCTCACACATGCACATAATTAAAATTTTTTAAATGGATGTGGCAGCACTTGGCTGTAATCCCAAAACTTCAGAGGTATAGAAGCAATAGGATCCAAAGTTCAAGATCATCCCTGGCTACTAGCAAATTCTAGGCGAGCCTGGATTCCATAAAGAGGGGGGTATAAGGAGGCAGTGGAAGAGAGAAGAGGAGAGGAGAGAAGAGGGGAGGTGAGGGGA
>NW_004949099.1:38328351-38354611 GCF_000317375.1 Microtus ochrogaster | reverse complement strand
GGGAGGGGAGGGGAGGAGAGGGGATGGGAGAAGAGGGGAGGAGAGGAGGAACCAGAAATCTAGCGTGAGACTGGACTCAATAGCTGTGCTGTGGCTACAAACACAGGTTACAATAGACTGATGAGTAGAGCCAGCAGCCACTCAGGTGTAAGAGAGGGACCAGTTAAAAGACAGTCTCAGAGCAAGTACTAAGGGCCACCTGGAAGTAACTCTCTCCCAGCTCCTGTGGCATTTCTTATGGATTCTATTTATTGTCCTCTGCTTCTCCGTGTGCTCATGTTCGTGATCGTGTGGCTGTGTCCCCCTGCATGTGGACACCAAAGGTCAACACTGGATGTCTTCCTCAGTCACTCTCCACCTCGAGACAAGGTCTCTCATGAAATCTGGAGCTCATCAGAAACGGCTAGACTGACCAGTGAGCCCCAGGCCCCAGCTGGCTTTTATTCGCCGGCTCTGGGATTAGAGACACATATTGCCACACGCAGCATTTTTCTGTGGCGCTGGAGGTCTGAACTCAGGTCTTCACACTTGCACGGCAAGCACTTCATCAACTGAGCCACCTCCGCTGTCCCTTGCAGGGCTTTGTTATATAACCCTGGCTGACTCGGGTCTCCCTGTAGAGACCAGGCTAGCCTCAGATTTGAGGTGATTCTCCCCACTCTGCCTCCAGGGTACTAAGACTACAGCTGCGGTCCATCGTGCTCAACTCTGAGAAAGTTTTGATCCTAGAAAACTAGTTTTCTCTCCTGCTCTATATCTTACCTAGTCTTTTTTTTTTTTTTTTTTTTTTTTTTTTTTTGAGACAGGGTACCTCTGTAGCTTTGGAGCCTGTCCTGGAACTAGCTCTTGTAGACCAGGCTGGTCTCGAACTCACAGAGATCCGCCTGCCTCTGCCTCCCAAGTGCTGGGATTAAAGGCGTGCGCCACCACCGCCCGGCATCTTACCTAGTCTTAAAGAGTTCAGGGTTCATGATAAAAATCCTTCCAGTGGGTTCTGGGGAACATTCACTAGCATGTAGCTCCATCCTAGGGGAAGCATGGTCTTAGCATGTACAGAGCCCTAGCAAATCATCAGACCTGTCCTTTCTCCCCCCAAAAATCTTCCCAGTGATCTGGCCTTTCCACCTATTACCTCCTCACCTGCTGCCATAGCCGGTGGCATTTAAACATCTTATGACCCAGCCAGACATGTGGCTCAGAACACACAAATACACCAGGTATAAACACCCTATCTACATACACACACATGAAATGAAACAACTATGTAATACTTACCCTTGCTACATGTACCACACTGTTTTCTGTTTAGAGATGTTGATTGCGACCCACTAATATAACTGAATGAGTCACCATAGGCCTTGTCTCGCAATTTGAAAACCACTGTCCTGACTTTTCATTATTTCACCCTGGATTTGGTTATTATGGTGGTTTGCATAAGAAATGGCCCCCATAGGCTCATCATAGGGAGTGACACTCAATAGGGCACTCAATAGCCATGGGGGGAGTGGTGGAGTCAGAATTTCAGCCATGTCTGTGTCCCTAGTTAAGCCACAGAGTCACATCACACACCTCTCAGGGACCCAAAGGCTTGAGAGCTTGGGAATCTAAACTCTAGGATACGGGATGTGTGGCCTTGCGGGAGTAGGCATGGCTTTGTTGGAGGAAGTGTGTCATTAAGGGGTGGACTTTGAGGTATCAGAAGCTCAAGCCAAATCTAGTGGCATTCACTTCCTGCTGCCTGCAGGATGTAGAACTCTCAATGCCTTCTCCAGCACTGTTTTTGCCTGTCTGCCACCATGCCATCTGCCATGATGACAACGGACTAAACCTCTAAACTATAAGCCAGTCCCAATTAAATCGTCTCCTTTATAAGAGTTGCCTTGACCTGTAAGTGGTGGTGCACACCTTTAATCCTAGCACTAGGGAGGAAGAGGAGGCAGAAGTTCGAGGCCAGCCTGATCTACAAAGTGAGTCCCAGGACAGCCAGTTACACAGAGAAACCCTGTATTTTTTGTTTGTTTGGTTGGTTGTGTGTGTGTGTGTGTGTGTGTGTGTGTGTTTGCTTTGTTTTTGCTTTGTTTTTGCTTTGTTTTTGCTTTGTTTTTGCTTTGTTTTTGTTTTTTGAAACAAGGTTTCTCTGTAGCTTTGGAGCCTGTCCTGGAACTAGCTCTTGTAAACCAGGCTGGCCTCAAACTCACAGAGATCCGCCTGTCTCTGCCTCCTGAGTGCTGGGATTAAAGGCGTGTGCCACCACTACTCAACAAATATAAAGATCTTAAATAGATTTTATTTGAGATTTTAGAATGATTTGTTTGGAGAGTCCGAGTAACGGGAAGGAATGAGAAAAGAAAGGGCCATCTCAAAGTGACTCTTTTTGCCTGGCAGGACAGGGAGAAAAAGTGACAGGAAGTAACTGGTTAAGGTCAGGTTGCTTCAAGTGAGTTTTTCATAAGGAGGAAAGCGGACAGACGTCTTTACTGTGGCCATTGAATCCAGTCCTCTGAGAACATTGGCCCTTACCTGCCTTGGTTTCCTGGGATGTCAGATTACAACTGGGTTTCTGTAGGTCAGTGTGCAGCCCTGATGTAAGGAGCTCTGGTTTTGCTTGCAGTCTGGGGCACTGGGGTCTCTGCCAGGAGCTCAGTCTGTGAGAATGCCGCCTGCACTCAATAGCCATGGGGGCGTGGGGGGAGGGGAGTGGTGGAGTCAGAATTTCAGCCATGTCTGTGTTCCTAGTTAAGCCACAGAGTCACATCACACACCTCTCAGGAACCCAAAGGCTTGAGAGCTTGGGAATCTAAACTCTAGGATACCGGATTTCTGGCCTCCAGTGCCGCTAACAGGAAGCAGACACCTCAGCCGTGCAAAAGACTGGAATATAAGAGTCCATCTATCCCAGCAGAAGAAGGACTGTGACTTCCTAGTGGCCATCAGAGACTTCAAGTACAACCTCCAGACCAGGCCCTCCTGCCCTGTGTCCAGGGTGTTCCCTTCGCACGCATGGACCACAGAGGTAGATGCATCATAAAGTTGTTTGAAGTCAAGCCTGGTGCCCGCAGCCCAAATGACTGGACATCTGTCCTCACACGTGATTGGGCATCTGTCCTCACAAAACCAAATCACCTGCCACAAGTCAGACAAATGAAGGTGACTTTCTCACCTGGCCAGCACTAGATAGGCCAGTGTTCAAGGTGACCTCCAATGTCACCTCTTCCCACCTCCTGTGGGAGAACTCTGGCACCCCAAGAAGATACCTCTCGTGAGCACCCAACAGGAGGCTGAGAGCGAGGGCAAGAGAGGGTGGGACTTCACAGCCAACGGAAACGGAGGAATTTCATCCTAGAAGCTTGGGGTATTGGCGAGAGGGCTCTAAGAAACAGGAACAAAAGAAATAGCTATCCAGCAATCAGGAGCCAGAGCTGTGGACACACCAGGCCACTCTCATTTTATAAGGCCTGTGATCTAACACCCACTTTCAAGATATGCTCACTGCAGTGTAAAACTCTTTCTGTCTTGCCAGATTATTGGAAAGTTTCACACACACGCACGCATACATACACACACATATGCACATTCACACGCACACACGAGCACCACTTGTGCCTCTGGGTGAGGTCGTGAGGGGGTGGATTTAGAAATAAAGGAAGACAGTGGCTGGATTGACAAACAGGAATGACGAAAGTGTTAAGATGGTTGTCTAGATAGAAGTAGAAATCAAGGGCCAGACAGAAAGTGCAGGCCCCCCCCCCCACACTCACAGAGCCTCTGAAATCTGGGGGAAGTTTTGAGACTTTCCACAAAACAGGGCTCAAAGATAAGAGACAATCTTAACCAGACATGGGGGGGGGACCCCAGGCTAGTGCCTGCTTGAAGGTTCATTTTATTTTGTTCTTAACTGGCACGCTACTGACCGAATCCAGAGCCTTGTGCATGCTAGGCAAACGCGCTACCTCTGGAGTACATTCCCAGTCTTCCGTAAGGTTCACCCCTACTCCCACTCCCCACCCCAGAAACTGAACCTCTCTTTAGCCTTGACTGGCCTGGAACTCACTCTGTAGACCAGATGGGCCTTGGACTCATAGAGATCTGCCTGTCTTTGCCTTCCAAGTGCTGGGATTAAAGATTTCATTAAAGATGTGTGTCAAGTTGTTTTCTTTTCTTTCTTTCTTTTTCTTTAAAGACAGAGTTTCAGTGTGGAGCCCTGGCTAGTCTCAAATTCTCCATCTTTCCCCGCTGAGTGTTGGATTTTTACAAGTCATCTGTGTTGGACAACAGTCCTCAATTGGTCAAACATTTGGTTGGATGAAATTTGCGCTGAGGTCTGCGTACTCTGCATAAAGCAGGTTATATGGGTGGGCACCATCCAGTCTGTTGAAGGACTGACCAGAACCCGGACAAACTTGAACTGCTGCATGGACCCCTCCCTAGGTTTCTGTCCTGATGGTCACAAGCAGTTTGGACTCACTAAAACTCTAATTACAAGATTCAGTTACTTAAGAATCGATCTCTGGCTCAGCCGTTAATGGAACATGCTGCTTCTCCAGAAGGTCCCAGTTCAGTTCCCAGCATCCACATCACAAACTGCCTCTCTAACTCCAGCACCAGGGACCCTGATACCTCTGATCCCATGGCCACGGCACTTATGAGCCCAGACTCCCACCGAGACATAATTAAAAAGAATTTTTAAAAGATCTCTTTCACCATTGCCCTCACCCCCGCACCATCTCTCTCTCTTTCTGTCTCTCACCCATACCTGTTGATTGCCTTGGCGGGTTACTTAGTCTAGGGGTTGTAACCCACCTGGCATGATGGTTCCTGTAATGATTTTAGGAGGAAATTGGCTCCTGACACATACCCATCCACACACCTCCTATTCTCTACCCTTTGCAGACCCCTGACAAACACAGCCTCTATACCCATCACATACTAGGTATGTTATATCTAGACTGCTTCTGGATATATCAACCACACATTTGCACAAAACCTTGCCAATTCTTGTCACTTCCAACTTCAATGTGGTTCTCAAGCAGCTTTCTTTGCTGAGACCCCATGGCTTCACCCATGCCAGGCAAGTTCCCTATCACTGAGCCACACCTCAGCCCTCGAGCCCCTGTGGTAGAAAGGAACTTTTCCAGTAAGAACACAATGTACAGTTGGGCAACAGTGGTACCCACCTTTAGTCCCAGCACTTAGGAGGCAGAGGCAGGAGGATTTCTGTGAGTTTAAGGCGAGTCTGGTCTACTGAGCTACTTTCAGAACATCTTCAACACTCCCCCCCCCCTAAAAAAAAGAAGAACACAACTTACAGTTTCTCTAACTGTCCTTCAACTGGTTGGGATACACTGACTCATGGGTACCCCACCGCTAAGTGACACACCCCATCTTTACACTCAGAGAAGGACATTCCTGTTGTGTCCACATGCTTCTGATGGCAACTGTGCTACAGTCTAACAGTCAAAAGTGACTAAAACACTTCTCACTCCGCAGATGAGGGACAGAAGTCACCGGGGTCCTGGGTAGGTACCAGGCCCACCATCCTAGGGAATTCAGACTATCCTGCCCTCCCAAAGCACTGGAGGCCACCGACACACGGTCACCAGAGTTCCTCCATCCGCAGGTATCTGTTTGCTCGCTTCTTCCTTTGGTTTCTCTAGGGCCATCTTCCCATTCTTCCTCCTGCCTCAGCAGACAGATCTCATTAAACTGTCATTTCATACTCCGGTTTGTTTTTATTGTTTTCTCACACCTCATACTGTGACTCAGGCTGATCTAGAACTCACTGTGTAGTCATGCTGTCCTCAAACTCAAGGCGATCCTCCCGCCTCAGCCTCCTGGGTGGTGAGAAGCTGGGGATGCCTTCTCTTTACACTAGGAAGCAGGGACTTGCTATGAACTGTGAATGATCACGGGAGCAGAGAGCAGGAGCAGGGCTTAGGTTGTGACTGCCTAGGGCCCGAGAACTCAGGAAATGGCTCCTCAACACATCCGCAGTCCATCCTTTCAACACCTCCAGAAAATGTTATCATCTCTCCTTATGAGGCAGGAACTAAAGCAAAGGTCAGACCATGTGGTTTGTTAGTGAGACTCCGCCTAGAACAGGCCTTTCTACTGCATCTGAGATGTCCGCCAAGGGCCTATGGATTACAGGCGTGGTCTCCAACACCTGAAGCTAAGATGGAATCTTTAGGAGGCAGAACCTAATGGGAGGAAGTTAGGTCATTGGGGATGGGCCCTTGAAGAGGATATTGGGAAGATGTCTTCTTCTTCTTCTCTCTTTGCTTCTTGACTATCACAAGGTGAACACACCCACTTTGATGCCCCACTACAGACCCGATGCATCAGGACCGGGACCTCAGAACTAACCTACAAAAACCTGAGCCGAAATAAATGTTTCCTCCTTTGTGTTAATCACTGCAGGTATCTTTGTCACAGTGATGGGAAGCTGCCTAACAGAGGTGTCACAGCAGAACTCCCTGGAAGCCCCCCGCAGTTGCACAACCTCCCAAAGGGTCATGGCCTCTGCTGCCCCTCCCGCTGCTCTCCTAGGAAGAAACAAAGAAATGTGAATGAGGACCAATCCTGCTCCAGAGAGCATCCCAAGCTCAGCTCTCACTGAGAGGAAAAGTTAATTTATCCTCCACAACCACAAAGGGGGGGGGGGAAGCACAGAACAATGAGAATAGTGTGCTAAGGTTTTTGTGCAAAGTGGGGAAAATGGAACAGAATGTGAATGTGTCTGTGTCTGCTTAGATGGAAGGATGCCTCCAAAATCTGTAAAGATGGTTGCCTCTGGGGAGAGAGCCTGCCAGGATGAAAGGAAGGAGGCATTCCAGCGTGTTCCCTTCTGGGCCTTTGGAAACAGTTGAAGAAGGAAACACAGAGGCTTGGCACACAGCTCAGTGGCGGCCACTTGTCTAGCTGGCCCCAGGTTCTTAGCACTAGAGACAGAGTAAATATAAAATGCACGCAAGTGCTTGATGGAATAAGCAACAAACCACTGAAGGTACCCCACATGATGGCACCCCACAACTGAGATCTAAAATGAGTAAATCCTCTTTTCTGTGTGTATGTGCTGCTGGTAATCGAACTCAGGTCTCATGTGTGCCAGACAAGTGTTCCATTACTGAGCTACAACATAAGGTGACTTTTTCAAGGGATTCTCAGAATTAAGGTCTGGGGATTGGGGATCAGAATCCCAGAACTCCTTGATGACGGTCATCCTTCTAGTAGGTGGCCTTTTCATTTCTTTTTTCTGTTATCTTCCTGCTTCTGCCTTTGCTCAGAGGTCCAGCGTGATACTACTCTCCTGTCTGGTCACGTTCCTGGCCACCAAGGCTGTATCTGCAAGTCTGTGGTGAGGTGGCCTTTGGGGTGGCACCCAATCCTGTAAAAGCAACCAGTTGTGGGTCAGGACAGGAAGAAGCCAGCCTTCGAGATAGTTGCTCAGAATCTGCAAAGCTTCTCTCAAAGGTACACAAAGAGCCCAGGATACTATGGATTCGGGAGCCTGTGTTCACCTCCCCAGAGTCTGCCTCTCCTGGATGTGTTCTCGTGAACAGAGGCAAGGATACAATGAACTGTGATATTTGTTCCAAAAAAAAAAAAAAGGTTCAGAGTTATAGGGCCCAGCCATGATGAGCTCAGTAGAGGCCCGGGGCTCAGTAGTTTACCCTGAGGTAATACCTGGCGGGTTCCAAGTGAGACCACTCAGGTACCACCCAGGAACAAACCATCCAAAAGAAATTCCTAACGATCCAACTGTTGTAGAAGGGATCACCTGATGTCTCTTAGCCCAGCACACCCATCCCCCTTCACCAAGACACCCCCTAGACAAATGTCAGCCAATCAGGGGTCCTGAACCTTAGAAATCCCTCACTCCAACCTCTGCTATTATAAAAGCCCACCCCAACTGACTCAAAGCTCTCCAATTGTGCCAATGTATCAGATGCACAAAGTCTGAATTCAAATTTGACTTTTTACATACATGACTCGGTCTCCTTGTTAGTTTGGGGGGGACTCTGTGAACTGGGCATAACAATAGTCAGAAACACTTGGATGCAAAGCCCTTGCCTCTCTCTTCAACTCTGTTCTGTTCTCTTTGCCAGAACTCTAACAGTGGTGAAAACATTGGCAGTTTGGGGAAATCCACACACGGAAAAACAGAGACACAAAAAAATCACAGTAAGCACATGGGATTCCAAATCAAAGTCTGGGCCTTTTACTCATGTCATTTGTTAGCACTATGACTTTAGGCAGGACGATGAACTTCATAGAAACCCCGTATCTTCACTGATGAGGGAACCGTGACACCTAATTCCTCAAAGTGCCTGGGGGATTAAAACAATTAATATGCATGACAATGGGACAGGACAAGACTGCAAAGGTTCCTCCATCTTACATTCCTTCTGGGACCATTTTAGGTTTAGCTAGAATTTGATCACCTTGATGGAAAGCCCAGTGGAAAATTACCCAAGTCTACTCTAGGTACCTGAGGTCAAGATGCCCCAGCTAACTTATCTGAGCTTCTGTTAAACTGCTTGCTTGCACAAAACCTCCCCTTCCAGCTGCTGAGCCTGCTACCAAGATGTGGTTTGTTGCCTTTTAAAACCCCTTACTCTAAATGCTTGGCATTATACTTAGGTACTGAATGCCTGAGTGTAATCCTGGCCAGCTGGGAATGAAGATTTCTGGAAACTGGGTCTGAGTGGTCATCTCGGATGAGCTCCCCATATAACCAGACTACTGGTTGTACATAATAGGGGCTCTGATCCATCTCTCTCATGTATGATAAGCAAATGTTTTAGCACAGAGTGGTATCCCCAGACCTCCCCTTTTCTCTTCTCTGGTTCCCTTTTCTGTCTTCCTTCAGTGTCACAGTCACATAGTTCTCATTTCCCCACCTATTACCCCAGACTCTTTGCTCACAAGTCACAGCACACCCTATTCTGACTGAACCAGTATGTGAACGGAAATGTTTTGGCTTTATTTTTGTAAATGTGTTTGTGTGTGCGTGCGCATATATGTGTGTTGATGTGTGTAAGTGCACGAGTGTGCAGGTATGTGCAAACATGGGTGAGCATGCATGTAGACACTAGAAGACAACCGTGGATATCACCCTCAGAAATGCTACTCATGTTCTTTAAGAAAATACCTTTCATTGGCTTGGAGCTCTTTGGCTGGCCACGGAACTTGAGAATTCTTGTCCCTGCTGCCTCCAGTGAAGTGTGACTGGCCTTGGATTATGATCAGCTCTGATGTCATCAGTGTCAACTATATTTTGAGATGTATTTTTTCCCCTCCTTTAGTCAACAGATCCCTCTTAAGCGCCTACTGTCAAGCCTAGGCAGTTTGGATGCTCACCTTACTAGACCTGGATGGAGGTGGGTGGTCCTTGGACTTCCCACAGGTCAGGGAACCCTGATTGCTCTTTTTTTTAATATTTATTTACTTATTATGTATACAATATTCTGTCTGTGTGTATGTCTGCAGGCCAGAAGAGGGTACCAGACATCATTACAGATGGTTGTGAGCCACCATGTGGTTGCCGGTAATTGAACTCAGGACCTTTGGAAGAGCAGGCAATGCTCTTAACCACTGAGCCATCTCTCCAGCCCCCCCCATTGCTCTTCGAGCTGATAAGGGAGGGGGACTTGATCGGGGGAGGGGAGGGAAATGGGAGGTGGTGGAGGGGAGGAGGCAGAAATCTTTAATAAATAAATTTTAAAAAAAATAAAAAAATAAATTAAGTGTAGTAAATGCACTTTCAACTTAAAAAAAGCTCCTGCTGTCTGTCTTTGTCTGGTCACGTGCTGGGTATGGAGGAACATTAGTGAACCACACAGACTAGCTCCTTGTCCTTCTGCACCTTGCAATCTGGTAATGGAAGAGAATGAGAAACCTAATTAATACTAATAATACAGGGCTTGGGTGCAGCTCAGTAGGGCGTGGTCTTCCTAGCACGTGTAAGGCCCCAGGCTTCATCCTCATTACCTCAAGAAAAAAAAAAAAGAAAAATAATAATAATAATAATAATGCACAGGAACTCACATAGTGAGGAGGTGATTAATGAGATGAAAAGCAGAGCCAATTAAAGACAGCCCAGACTACCCGTGTGATAATGGAGCATCAAAGCAGGTCCCAGAGCAAGACACTAAAGCAGGAGAGGGCTTCTCATTGCAGATAGCAGAAGAGGAAGCTCCAAGCACAGAGAGCAGCAGATACCAATGTGCTCCGGAAACAAGAGGCTCATCTGAGTGGACTGGGCAAATGGGAACAAGGAGGAGAAGAGCCAGAGCTACGCCTGGGGGTGACACAGCCCAGCCTAGCTACTTGGGAGGTTGAGGCAGAAGGCCTATAAATTCAAGGCCAGCCTGGGTAATTTTTTCTCAAATAAGGTTTAAGGGGGAGGACTCTGTGATGATAGTTCTGTTGGTAACTTGATACCCAGAATCTATGTAAAAAAAGCCCATAGGGTGGCATAGACTTCTAACACAGCACTGGGGAAATTGAAACAGGCAGAATGGGCAGAATCCTTAAGAGTTCTCTAGCCTGCCTCGCCCACTGGGTAAGTTCTGGGCCAGTGAAATACCTTCTCAAAATAAATAAGTAAATAAGTGGTCAACTCCTGAGGAACAATATCCAAGGTTGTCCTCTGTCTTCTACACAAATGTACATATAAATATGCACCCTCAATATTTTTAAAGGAGGTGGCGGAGTAGCACAAGAAACATTAAATATTAATCTTTTCTATCAAACACTGTTAAACTTGTGTTTATGGCAAGGAATTCAGATCTTTTATCTCTCCCACTTTGTAAGACTTCCCTGCAAGGCAGGCAGATCTTTCTTCTGCTTCCAGTCTGAGTCCCTTGCTCTCTCTCTCTCTCTCTCTCTCTCTCTCTCTCTCTCTCTCAGAGGCAGCTTCTGTCTCTCCCTTCTCCCCTACCCCCTCTCTCTGCCTCTCTCTCTCTGTTCTCCCCTTCTCCCCTTCCCCTCCATAACCCACTAAATAAATATCCAACCTCACTCTGCATGGCGTGCCTATCCAACTAGGTGTCTAGTCGTGGCTCCCTGCCTGGAATTTGGCTGCCTTCGTGGCCCGCTGTGGTCTCATGGTCCGAGATGGTCTCAGGACCTGCTGCTTGCTGCCTGCTGCTGCTTAGGGACCTTCAGCGTGGTCTCATGGCTAGAAATACCTGCAGTATTTCTACTGCTGCGCCCCTAGGGGAACTTGCAACATTTTACTTAAACCATAACACCTCCTCCTGCCCAGACCTTTCTTTAAACAGGTGCCCAGTCACATTCTCAGACCATAAGTAGGTGAAGTGACCACTTCTCCCCGTCTCCTTCATTTCCCTCATGCAAGAGTATCTTGGAACTTGCCAGTCTTCAAAGATTGTGAGATCCCACCCTAGCCAGTGAGAAAAAGAGAGTCACCACTGAGTTAGAATGCACACCAAGAGCTCTTCCTGCCCCACAGTACTTTCACATTCTCCCCAAGCAAGAGTAAAGCTTGGCCTTCTGGAGACATTCCAGCTGGACTTTATTGTGAGCATAGAGTACCTGTCTGTTGTGTGCAAGGTTCTGAGCTCAATCTCCAGTGCTGCCAAAAATAGAAGAAGAAAAAGGTGAGGTCAGAAAGTGACCCCAGTGGAGGGCCTGGCTGCAGTGCGAGTGGGACACTGTCTCAGCTATCCACTGCCACATAACAAATGTTCCCAAAACCTTCCAGCTAAAATAAGAGTATATCCCTGTGAGTCAGGAATCTGGACACATCTCAGGGGAGCCCTTTGTTTTAGTCTCTCCTGGGCTGAAATTCAGGTGCTGGCCAAGACTAACCAGCTCAAGGCACACCTGGAGAAGGAAGGCACACGTGAAGCTCTGTCATATGACTCAGGACTTTGACATGTGGGCTTCGTCAGCATGTCTATTAAAGTAAGCAGGCAGAGAACAGGAAAGGCGAGGAAATCTAACGAGAGAAGTCACAGTCTTTTCTAACCTAAGCTCAGAAGTGAGATCCAAGCTGGACACAGGGATGCACACCTGTAAACCCAGCAGTTTGGTGGTAGTTCAAGGCCTACCTAGAAATTTACCAAGACCTGTTAATCACACCAGGTGAGTTTTTTGGTCAAATTTGAAGCAAGTTTTATTAAATACTGGCCAGGCCCAAACCAAGGATTCCCAGAGTATGACTGCAAAGTATATTAGTCAGAGGCCTATAAAGGCAAAACCCGTAAGGCTACTCACTTCCTGCCTTTATCCAATCAGGGGTAAGCACACATCCTATGCATGATCAAGCACACATCTTGTGCGGTTGGTACAACCAAGCTTGTTTACAGAAGCAAAAATGTGGTTTGTTATCTTACATGAATAATCCCCAGCATTCTAGGAAGTATTCTGCGGGCAGTATTGAAGTACTGGGCAAGTGGGCTTAAAGGTTAGAGGTATTTTCTTTCATAGATCTCTTAAGCACCGTAATTTAAACTTAAAACATAAAGTTAGCTATCACAAACCCCATCCAAAAATAAAATGTAAAAAGGGCTTTAGGGTGAAGGAATTTCAGTAATAGAATGTTCGCCTGGTGTGACCAAGGTCTTGGTTCTATTCCCATCACAGGATGGCTGTGGAAGGGAGGGCAGGTGGAAGAGAGGGTGTTGGGGTTGGGGGACTCAGCCCCAGGGATGCCCAGAGGGTAAAGCATTTGCTTTGTAAGCCTGACAAAATAGTTCAATTCCCATGCTCTTTTACAAAGGAATAGATGGGGTTGCACAAGGATGGTTTTGACTTCGGAAAGCTCCTCGGAGAGAGGCACTGTGCATCCTTCCAGCTAGGTTCTCTACTCCTGGGGGTTTCTGAACATCAGCATCCTGAAAGAACTTCCTTGTCTGGCCACAAGAGGAAAGAAGAGCCCCGGCTGTACAACTAAGATCACAGGCTCGGTGCGTAGGGAAATGTCCTCCTACTGCATGACTATATCACTCTGCAACCCTAACACGTGTGGGGATTTATCCCCACTAGGAGGAAAGTCACTCCGAAGCAGACGACAGCCGTGTGCTGTGACCCGTTCAGTTCTAACACTGTGTACCTAGAGATAACGTCAAACCTCACAGTGGAGGGTCCCCTTCAAAACTGTCCCCCATGCACGCAGGTGAGAGGTCAAGATTAAGTTCCAGGTTGCCTAGCACCTCCGACCCACAGACTATAAATCAAGGTTTCTACAAACCCTCCTTGAGTTCAGTCACTTAGCTTCGGTGTTCACCCGGGCAACACTTACTAAATTAATATAAAGGGTTCTTATGATGTAGACCAGATTCGCGGGGCATGGAAAGGAAGGCATAGCCAGGAGAGGTAGATCTGAGTCTATAGGGCAGACACTGGAGTTTCTAGGTTGCTGGGTCCCTTTATAACCATTCGTAAAGAGACACATTGGTAGTTACAGCAAAGCAAACCAATTATTAAGGCATGTCTTAGTTAGGGTTTCTATTGCTGGGAAGAGACACTATGACCATGGCAACTCTGGGTTTTTTTTTTACTTTTTATTTTTGATTATTTACTTATTTATTATGTACACAGATTTGTTTATTTATTATGTACACAGTGTTCTGCCTGCACATATGTCTGCCGGCCAGAAGAGGGCACCAGATCTCATTACAGATGGCTGTGAGCCACCATGTGGTTGCTGGGAATTGAACTCAGCACCTCTGGAAGAGCAGTCAGTGCTCTTAACCTCTGAGCCATCTCTCCAGCCCCAACATAAGAACTCTTATAAAGAAAAACATTTAGTTGGGGCTGGTTTACAGTTTAGAGGGTCAGTCCATTATCATCATGGTGGGAAGCATGGCACCTTGCAGGCAGACATGGTGCCAGAGTAGAAGTTGAGAGTTGTACATCTGTATCTTCAGGCAGCAAACAGAGAAAGTGACACGGGGCCTGGCTTGAGCATTTGAAACCTCAAAGCTTGCCCTCAGTGACACACTTCCTCCAACAAAGCCACACCTATTCCAACAAGGCCACACTTCCTAATAGTGCCTATGGGGCCTTCTTCACTCAAATCACACAAGGGACAAGTACAGAGAAGCTTGGAGGTGCGAAAGGCCTCACCTATGGCCTGGCTGTAAAGGGAAGAAGGACAAAGCAAAGTCCACAATGACATTTTTGATATTTTATGGGTCACTAAAACAATACCCTCCTCTCCCAAGGGACCATGGGAGTGTCTCAGAGCATGTTCCCTGGGTTGAATGAAGCTCATGGCAATAAGGGCCACTACTGTTTTCATTGCCATCCTAGGTTGGTCTCTGAGTCCTCCTTCTCCAGGGATCTTTGCTGTCCTGCCTTACTTCCTCATTCCAGCCTCCAGTAACTTCCGGACCTCCCTGAGTCCCACCCTTCTGAGTGCTCGGGGAGTGTCAAGAGCACACAGACACAGATTGTCAGAATTGTACCTTTCCTTAACTCCTTAACGTCACATCCGAGTTGATTCAATAGTGACAATAGTGACAAATGCTTTTTCTTTCTCTCTTTTTATTTTATTTATTTATTTATTGGTTTTCTGGGGCAAGGTTTCTCTACATAACGTCCTGGCTGTCCTCGAACTCACTCTGTAGACCAGGATGACCTCAAACTCACAGAGATCCACCAGCCTCTGCTTCCCCGAGTGCTGAAATTAAAAGTATGTACCACCACCGCCCATCAAATAATGACAAATTCTAATCCAGCTTCCATCTTTCTGGTGACAGCATCCAACCTACGCGGGAGCTACCATTAAACATTTCATACAAAAGGATGCTACCCATTTCAGAGAGTCCTAGGAGCTTCCAGAGTTATATGCCAGGAAACCGAGATGAAGACCAAACACGTATACTGCAAAATCAAATACATTTATATGTGAGTTAAGGTTCTCCAGAGAACTTCAGAGTCTGAAAATGTTCTCTAATGATTCTACAGACTGTTAGGACCTGACTGGCTAGAACATGCTTGATTGTGGAGAGGAGGAATTGAAGGTGGAGACCCAGGGTCACTCAGGATGAGACTGAGTCTCCCAAAAGGCTCCAGGAGGCTCTGGCCAAGCCAGCGGGTTAATCGCCTGTTAGGTTCACGCTATGATAGTGTTTATACAAGAACGCAACCCTGACCTCAAAGGAGATAGGAAACAGTTTATTCTGGAGTGAGATATGAGTCTCATGGCCAGCAAACACAGATTCAAGTTCCTCAAATTCCGCATTCCTCCATTGAAGGTTTCAGAGTAACAAATTCAGGATACACTGGTGGGAATGGCAGAGAGGAGGGTCACAGCAAGATACAGACAGCTCAGCTACAGACGCAACATGCTATCTGATGGAATTCTTCACCCTTTTGACTAATAGAAACTAGAGGTTTGTTTATATGTTCCAAAGGATTTTTAATCTGTTAATCAGTTGGCCTTAGGTTTGAAACGCAGGTGGGCAAGGAATGGCTGTTTAGAGAATAGGACAGCCAAAGATAAAGGGCAGCTAGACCCTGGACCAGCAACATTCCAGTCTCATGGTATCACTGGAGTTATAATCAGCCAATTATCCTCTGCAGACACAGCTCTTTCCAGGAACTGCTCACAGTGGCACTTTGGGGAAGTGATTGAAGCTTTAGAGTGGGACCCAGGTGGAGGAAGTAGGAGACTGAGGACCAGCCTTTGAAAACTCTGTCTTGAGAACTTCGGAGGGTCTACTGGAGAAATATCACAACTCAAGTAAAGATAATCTCCTCTCTAGGGACAGGCCATCTTCCTCCACCATCCGTGCCTCTTTGATGGCTGCACAGAGCACACAGAGAGGGGAGGAAGGAAGGGAATGGTCAGCTAGCCGACCACCCACACCAACCTCAGCAACCAGTGTCTCAGGTGTTACAGTCAGGAGGCCTTCGCATCCTGGAGGGTTCATCTCGCGATGGACACTTCCTGTCTTTCTGTCCACCGTGCGGTGAGTCGCCATGCTCTGCCTCACGCTCTGTGCCATCATGCCCCATCTTGCTGTGCACAGACCCAGAAGCGATGAAACCCTAGCAAATATTTCCCCCTTTATATCGTTTTCTCTCCTGTATTTTTTCACGTGGTGAAAAGCCCTTTAATAGCCCACCTTTATTTTTGTATCTAACCTAATATTCTATGAACTTCTCAGAATGTACCCCCAAGTCTAGAAGACCTCTAGATTCCACCAATACGGAAGCTACAGGTAACATCTGAACCTATAGAGATGTCTCCTCTGGGCTGTAACCCACTGTGCAGGTCAGCTTTCTCTTGCTCTGATGAAATAGCATGAACGAGGTGACTCACAGAAAGGTTTATTTGGCTTACAGTTCCAGAGGGAGGAATCCCTGGTGGCAGGGAAGCATGGCGTCAAGCAGCAGACATGGTGGCCGCGGCAGACGCTGAGAACTCACATTTTGAACCATGCACCAGAAGCAGAAAGAACACTAAGAATGATGCAAGGCGTTTGGAACCTCAAAGCTTGCCACGAGAGACAGACTTACTTCCTCCAGCAAGGCCACAGCTCACTCAAACAGAGCCACCAACTGAAGAAGGAGTATCCAAACATCTGAGCCCACTGGATGGGGCACGTCCATTCAAGTCACCACACCCACCGACCTGAAGAGCCCATCAACAAGACTGATCAGTGTCTGGATTCCTGATGATCTTCCATTCTGTTGCTGTCAAAATTCACGTGACTTCTTCCACAATGGAGCATGTGATTCAAGGAAACGCTGATCCACCCACAAGTCACAGGGGCCCATATTTGGTCTAAGTTGAATATTTTCTGGTTTCCTTTAAAATAACATTATTATTTCATGTCAACACACAATACCTCCTTCCTCCTCCTCCTTCTCCCTTCTTTTAGACAGGCTCTCTATGTAGTTCTGACTGTACTGGAACTCACTATGTAAACCAATAAACCAAGCTGGCCTTGAACTCACAGAAACCAGTTTGTCTCCCCTCCCAAGTGCTGGGATTAAAGGCATGTGTCACCACAACTTTCAAAAAAAATTAATTTTTTTTTTAATTTTAAATAACAACAAAAGAAAAACACTCCAGCAACAAGGGTTTACTATAAAAGATTCACTTAGAAAAGCCCAAGGCAACACATCATATAGTACACCAGAAGCCTTTGGCTTCCTGTCAATAACTCTCTGACGGGCTACACTCAGAAAGCAGGGAATTTAGCTGCTAAGAACAAGGAAGGTAGACACAGCCTCTGTTCAACAGTCTGCAGAGAGTGGCAAGGCCTTGCAGCCCTTGGTGCTGAAATAAGAGACAGAGAAAAAGGGCAAGAAAATGAAGCAAGAAGATGTAGCCAACCACTTCCTCTTCGCTCCCTGGTCCCCAACACTCTGACCTTTCCCCTGCTTGCTCCTTCTTGTTGCCAGGTGAGCCCCAGCCTCGGGACCTTTGCCTTGCATGTCTTCTCTGGGAACATCATTCCCTTTCTGGATAGCTCTGCGCACACTCTTCAGCTCTGGCAGGCTGCTCAAATGGCCCCTTCTCAACAATCCCTGGCTACCCTCCAGAAACACCTGTCCCAGTGTCCCCATCTCCTCTTCCTGCTTGATGTATTTTTCTTCAGTGCTTTCCATCTTCCAGTGTTCGGCCCATTTGTTTTTATTAGTAACTGCTGCCTTTCGATCATCTGGAACAGGGCCTGGAACGTGGCAGGCACAGGAGAAACCCTTCCAGAGCGGTGGACAGATTCATCCAACAGCTAGGCCTGATTGACGCTGATGGTTGTGGTTCTTCCAGCTACTATAGAGGCTTAGCAGGAGAGGCACAAGGTCAAGGGTTACCTGGGCTAGGGTAAGACAAGGCCAGCCTAGGAAACTTAGCAAGGCCCTGTCTCAAAATAAATAGGGGTGGGGGTGGGGGGAAGCTAAGTGATTTTAAAACCTGAACAAGGGCTGGTTATATTTTAAGTATTAATTTCTATGCCTAAGGGATCCGTGAAACAAAAATGCCTCTGCCCTGTAAGCCTCTTGCCCAAGGACAGATAGTTCCTGAAATGCTGGAGGCTGTTGTTTATGAGATAACCAGCCATGCGTTTTCACTCCCAGAAACAAGTCTGGCCCATCTGCACCACTGTGCTTGATCACATGTGGGAGGGACATTCACAGGCAAGAAATACATCAGGATAGCTCCTCGCCCCTGATTGGATGCAGGTGGGAGGTACCTCAGGATGAGTGCTTGCCCTTAATTGGACCTGCTGGGAAGTACCGAAGCCGACAGAAACCCTGATTCCGGGCCATGTTCAGGAAACCCAGAGATGGACCTGGCCAGAGTCCATCCACCTAGCCAGTATTTAACTAAATCTTGCTTCAAATTTGGCTTAAAATTGTGGTTGTGGTCTTATTCTCAACCTGTGGGATTAACACTGGCAAGACGGTGCAGTGGGCGGAAGTAGAAGCCTGACGGAGTTTGATCTATTTCAGGAGTCCATGGTGGAAGGAGAGGACCAATTCCCAAAAGCTGTCCCCTGACCTCCACAGATGTAACATTGTACACACATGCCATGGCATGCCATGTCTGCACTAACACACACAATATAATATACACACATACCTCACAAATAATAATAATAATAAAATAAAAATCAATTAACTAATGAATTAGTTTTAAAAAGAACTTATCTAATAGAGTTTTGTGAAGTGTACCCTGCTACAGCCTTAATCCCGGTACTCAGGAGGCAGAGTTCCGCATAGGGAATTTCAGGACAGCGAGGGCCAAGTAGAAAGACAGACCCTGTCTCAAAAACAGAGGCAGAACGAAGCCTACTCTGTGACAGGCCTGTGACATAAACGCCCGCAGACAGACACAGGTTTCACATTGATGCAGCCGCCCAGGCCTCTTATCCCAGGAGACAGCAAAGGCTGAGAGGTGAGTAACTACGCCAACTTCCCTCCCACTACTGGGGTGCAGTGCTCACAGACAGGGTTGTCAGTGTCTTCAGGGTTTAGGCCTGCATGTCTCTGGACAAAGAAACTCACAGATCTGGATTATACCAGGGAACACACACACAGGGCGGGGGGGAGGGGGTCAGCAAAAAGAGGAAGGAGGGAGGAAGGGGGCAATAAGCCCTGACCATGGCTGAGATGGCTCAGTGGGTAAGAGCACTGGCTGCTCTCCCAAAGGTTCTGAATTCAATTCCCAGCAACTACGTGGTGACTCACAACCATCTGTAATGAGCTCTGGTGCCCTCTTCTGACCAGCTAGTACATTTGCAGGCAGAACACTGTATATTAAATAAATAAATAAATAAATAAATAAATAAATAAATAAATAAATGTCATTACCATAAAGACTATGTGGCTCAGGCTGGTCTTGAACTCATGGGCTTTCAGCCTTCGCCTCAGAAGTGCTAGAATTACAAGCCAGCTCCCCTGTGTGTAGCTATGTACTGAGACATTCTCTATAGCAGACTTCACACTGCAGCAGACAGAAAGTACTCCAAGGATAGGACATCTGAAACCATCCCTACCCTGAAAACTAAGAAAAGGTTCTGGGAAGAGTTGGAAAGGGCAAGAGGAGCATGTAGTGAGCCGGACAGGATCGCCATTACAAGATGGCGCCACATCCTGTCTTGTTGGTTATAAACAACCCCATATTTGGCTATGCCTTTGAAAGCTGCGTGTCCCCCGCTTCCCGCATGTGCGGTGGATGGGGGTCCCTGGGCCTATCTCGATGCAGTCTGGTGGCAGCTGATGGTGGCAACCAATCACAGGGCGACCCGTGTGCCAATTCCCTATATAAGCAGCCGCCATAGTGCTCCCGGCCCTCTCGCCTCTCGTCTCTCGCTCTCTCTCTCTCCCTCGCTTTCTGCCCCTCTCTTCCCCCTTCGCTTCATGCTCTCTTTCAACCAAGTGCACTCCAATAAAGCGTGATCTGAGAAGAATCCTTGTGTGGTGGTGTTTCTTCCTCGCCGGTCGAGAAGCCCGCTGCAGGAGCACACCATAGAGGGGTTGGCAGCGGTGAGAAAAAGCAACAGAAACAGCAAGGGACAAAAACAGGGAGGCATTGCCACTCTGAGGCCGAGGAAGTGAGCAGCGACAGGAACAGGAAGAACCCTGCCATGAAGCCAGCTGGTCAGAGACAGGAGCATCAATACCCACCCCACTCTCCTCAAGCCTGCCAATCCTGCTGGGGCTCACACTGTGGGGTGGACACTAGAGAGGAAGGGAACTCTGTAGAAAAGTTACTGTAGCCAGTTGCAAGGGCCAGTCCAAGCGGAGAAGGGTGGATAGCAGGCATGGGGGCGGGGTGATATGTTGCCTGCTGGCTTTATCTGGGTCTATCATACTTCCCTGATCAGACTGGGAAGCCAAGGCACAAACAAGCAAACTTGTACTCCCCAGCAGACAGGACCTAAGGAGATTAGAAGGAAAGTGACAACAAGCCACGAATCCTTGGGTGAGGGTGCAGGAAGGCTAGGAGCTCAGTTGACCATTGCCGTGGCAACCTCCTCCGTGCACTGCCATCCAGGGCCAAGCTCAAGGACCGGGGGTTCCCCTTTTCCCTCACCCACCCAACCTTTTCCCAGCTTTCTTTTCTTCCCGCTTGGTCCTGGACAGAATAGATGCATTCCCTGTTGCATTCCTTCCCAAGTAGAGTTTCTGTGAGAACAATGGATGGAGGTTTGGGTGTGGCAGCTATGGCTTTCCTAAGCAGGAAGGAAGTGTGGGGAGGCACAGTGAGATGTGACTGTGAGGTGGCACAGGGAGTGCAAAGGAGAGAGACCTGTGGGAGAAGGGAGGTGGCATGTCCAAGGAGCAGCCTGGCACCTAGCATGCCTAGCCTGTTGTCAACAAACAGCCTTTATTGGTGTTGGCTAAACACAGTCATGGTAACCTAAGACGCTGTGTCCTGACGCAGAGGTCCAGATAGAAGGGGATTTCCATCCATTCTTCCCCAGCTAATTTCTTTAGGACCTGAGGCAGGCTTGCTGGGCCAAGCCATCCAGTCTGCTCCCTCTCGGCCTCCTCCTGCGGTCAGCATGCCCTCCAGAGTACTTGTCTCCTCTTTGCCCCCAAATCCAGCCTGTTCGGAGCTTTGTCGGGTTCTCATTGCTACTCAGCATGAGGTGTTTCTTCTCCACTGCCGTTTATACTACTTTGTTTTTACTCTGAAATTCTGAAGCAGTCACAGCTTCCAACAGTCAATTTGCATCCAGTGTTCCCTTTGAATTTATATCATCATCATCATCACTATTATTTTAAGTGTTCAGTCCTGGAATTCTGTGGGCCAGGCTGGCCTTGAACTTGTGGAGATCCACCTGTCTCTGTATCCCAAATGCTGAGATTAAAAATTTACACCACCATGCCTGTCTGCCCCCTCCCCGCTTTTTTATGTTGCAGCTGAGTTATTTTCCCAGCCTCCTTTTACAGTGTAGTTTGCCTGATTTACTAACAGCCTGGAATCCCCTGGATTGGACACATACGGTGGGCACCTGAAGAGCATACCCTAATTCAATGAGGAAGAGACACAAGGCTCTAGGACCTACCACTGTCTCGGACTTTAATATTGGCTGCTGACCTCTTGGGGCCTAATATAAAGGAGTTGCAGGGATGTCATGCCATCAAGTGCTTGTTTAGAATGCACGAAACCCTGGGTTTGATCCTCAGCCCTTTATAAGCCAGATGTGTTGACTCACAAGTTCAAGGCTATCCTCAACTATCTGGTAAATTTTAGACTAGCCTGGAATATATGAGTCTATAACCAAAGGAGGAAAAGAAGAAGGAAGAGGAGGAAGAGAAGGAGGAAAGAAAAAAAAAGTAAAAGTAAAGTTTCAAAATTTATCCAGTTCAATTCAAATCACAGACTAATGCTGATGTCACCGCTCCTAGGGCTCGGACCCAGTCACTTACTATTTAACTTAGGAGGAAAATAGTTTTGTACAAAAACCAAGACCCTAAAGGATGGAGGGAGTTTGGGCCCTCAGAGCTCCATCTTGGGGAACTCTTAGGCACGAAAGACTTTCATAGGGGAAGAAAGGAAGAAAATGTGTGGGATCTCCTAACTGTTGCTGGCTTCCTCCTCTTCTGCCAGACTATTGGACTCCATCTCCACCTCCCTGGGCTACTGTCTGCATGTTTGTATTTAGGGCTTTTGCTTTGTTTTGTGGTATGCAGTCCTGTCTTGTGGCCAAGCCTCGACTGGAATCTTTGCCTCTGCTTCCCAGAGTGCTAGGATTACAGGTATGTGTCACCAAGCTCCACCCTGCAGTTCTTTAGACTAAGGCTGTATTTTTCCACAAGTCACACAGCTGGGAGATTTGGGAGCTCTGTGTTTGCTGAGCTAGAGCTGCTAGGAAGAACAGGAAGCATGCTCCTGTTATCTGATTGACACCATTGTTTTGAGTTCCTTAAATCTCAAGAACTGTTTAGATGTAGGTGTGGCCTCTAGAATGGCAGGCACAGGGAGGGGCTGTCCCTTACAAAGGACTGCTCACAAAGAGAGTGGCCTCCGCTCCATCACAGTCTGACTGCACCAAAGCCTTGCACATTCTTTTCTCAACCTCTCCTCTTTTTGGGGGTGTGGAAATTGAGGCTCAAAACAGTTTGGTGATAGCCAAGCAAGTGCCTTTAGTCCCAGTCCCAACCCTCAGTGGGCAGAGAGAGACAGGTGGATCTCTGTGAGTTCAAGGCCAGCCTGGTCTAAAGCAAAGGCAGAACCTGGCAAAAAGCAGCTTGAGGAAGAAAGCCCTGTTTATTCTAGCACACAGTCTGTGAATGCAGTCCACTGTGGCAGAGAAGGAATGACAAAGGGTGGCCTCATGGTGTGCAGAAACTTGGGGAAAACATTGCTCAGAATAGTTCCTTCCAATCGTTTCTCCTTTACAGCCCAGGACACCAGTCCAGGAGATAGCGGTGCTTACACCCAGGGTGGGTCTTCCTCAGTTCAAACTCTCTGGAAACTCCTTCATAGACACACCCTGAGGCCTCTCTTTAAGGTGATTCTAAGTCTAGTTAAATTGGAGAGGAAGACTCCCAGCTTAATACCTAGTGTCCAGAATACACTTAGTAGCCAGAGGTAGGTGAGAGAGGCTACTGGCTGGGAGATGCTCCACAGAGCTAGACTCAAAGATGGAATGCAATCCAAAGGAGAGGCAGCATGGGTTCTCCTGGAAAACAGACCAAAAAGAGGGTTTACAGAGAGTCGTGGGCTGCCAGCAGAGCTCTGAGTCCTAACAGTTGGAGGATCCCAGCCTCAAGTGGAGAGCACAGAAGATTGCCCAGAACTCCCGAGAAGTGACATGCACCTGGGTGAGGGGAATAGTAGTGCCTACTAACAATGAGTCTAGCACCCTGACTCTGGGGCTAAAAGAGGTCGTTCAAGACAGGACTCATTCAGAGGCAGCTCTCACCTGTGACCCTGGCTCTCTCTTGGAAGAATGAATCCTTCATTATCGTCAGAAGATAGGGAGTTCTAGACACATCCGTGTATGAAAATCCCTAGAGCATATGTTTCAAAGTACGGAGTGCCTGGGTCACCTCAGGCTACCAACCCAGCACCAGAGCAGAGCTTCTCAGCCTCAAGCTGCTTACTTGAGTCACTGAGAAACTTGTTGAGATCCTGAGCCTCAGATCTACTCAGAATAGGTGGGAGATCTCTGTGACAATCATCATCTACTAAGGAAAGTAGTGTCTCTATTAAGGTTGAGCCATGCACAGATGTAGACTAAGTCATCAGGAATCGGTTTAACACTGTGTACATTTAACAGAATAGCAGCGGGTATTCCCCTAGGACCTAAGATGTTACTAGCCATGGGTTCTTGGCCCCCATAACAGCACCAGGTATGGTTTCATCTTGTGGATGGGGGGGGCCTTAAATCCGGTTGGTTGCTTCCATAACATAAGTGCCACTATTGCACCGGTGGGCACCTGGGTCAGGCCAGTCTCACTAAGGTAGCTCTCAGAGTTCACAGTTGGGTAAGACTGATGATTCCTTTCTTCCTGCCAGCCTGAGTCCCACCTTCCAGCACTATGAAAGCTAGAAGGTAGAGATGAAACCTCCAGGCGAGTTCCAGCTTGATCTATCCACATTCTGTGATTCAAGAGTATGTGTGTCTTCCTCGACAAGGTCTTGTCATCAGATTCTGCAGAGTAACCAAAACCACGTGCAGTAGTCTGCAATGCTCAGGTTCAGTACTTCAGCACCTCACTGACCAATGACCCCAGAAGAGGTGGCCTATTCTTAGCACTGGGGTTTTTATTTGTTAGTCTGTGGTGTCTAATAGGCGCTTTGTGCTCACCTTTAGGGTAACTCCATTTAACTTATTTTCATATGTGCATATGTATATATTTTAGAAAGCTTCTACAGAGGTCAAGGGGCAGGGACTGTGGAATGCTCAGCCCTACAGGAGGCATCTGTATTACATCCCTGCCTCCCAAGGCTCAAGAATCATCGAGGAAGAAGGACCAGGAAGACTATCCAAGCCAGAGGTGGCAGATGACTACAAGGAAATGGTGCTTTCGGCCACAGCAGGGCAGCCGCACATATGACTTCATAGTGACTGTGACAGCATGCACGAGACGACAAAAGCTCGAGCCAGACAAAATCCGTCGTGGAGAGAGGAGATGGGAGGGAAGATCCACCCCTAAGTGAAAAACCATGCTGGGCAAGGACAGTCTGTTCTAAGACCATGCCCCTGGTAGGTCAACAACTATCCAGTGCAGGGCCACGCGTTTAGAAGTATAAAAGTATATGGGAGGCACAAGCTGAACTAGATGGGTTAAAAAAAAAAAAAAACAACCAAAGTTAGGTGGATAGAGATGGGGTTGCCCGAGAGGAGGGGGGAGGGGGCGGCAAATATGAGGAAAATACATCTTAAGAGCTTCTCAAAGAACTGCTTTTTAAACCACAGAAAAGCTGTCTAGAGAGATGGTTCGGCAGACATTTCCTCTTCCAGATGACATGGGTTCGATCCCCAGATGGCAACTCAAAACTGCAGCTCCAGTTCCAGGGACTCCAGTGCCCTCTTCTGGTCTTTGTGGACACTACAGCACATTTCTGGATACCCCCTGCCCACCCCCACCCCCAGTATTGGAAGTCTTAGTGCTAAAGTCCGTGGGTCTAGGGAAAGGATCTCTAGTCTCAGTCATTTTTAATCTCCCTCTCTTTCTCCCTCTCTCTCTCCCTCCCTCCCTCGGTCCTTCCTTTCTTCTTTATTTTTGGGAGACAGAGTCTCACGTAGCCCAGGCTAACCTTGAACTCACTACATGATTGAGAACGGTCTTGAGCTCCTGATGTTGTGGGGTATTCACCAGAGAAGACTGTTTTGACCTAAGTTTAAGCTAACAGAAAGTCTTTATTAGCCCGCCAGGGGTTCAGGATCTCCGTGTGGCCACAAAGCTTTTAAACACAAACCCTTGTCCTGGGTTGTCTTCCTTCAGTCAACAAGAACAGTTAGCCAAAAAGCAGAACTGCAGAAGCCAAAGAGCAAGGTTAGTACATTTAGAGACTTTCCCACAACTACGGACTTTGATGCATTAAGTCTTTGTTTTATTTTTGGCAGGTGGTGCTGTCTGCGTGCTGAGTTTTACAGCCTGAATGGCACTTCCACCATGGAGTCAGTTGTGCTAAGGTCTGGGGGCCTGTTACACGGGTCCTCCTCTTTCTACCTCCCAAGCGCTTGAATTACAGACATGCATCACCACACCCAGCTCAAAATTAACTTCTCTGAGCTTCAACTTCCTCAGCTCCCAGATGGGAATAATAATAGTACTTAGGTCCCAGTGTCTTGTGAAAACTGCCTGACATAATTAATACCTGAAGAGCCACTGGGACAATACCTAGCATACAGGAGGTGCCCTATAAAGTACATGGGTATACATACAGAGAAATCTATATGAGCTGGGTGTTAATTATAATTGTATATCTAAAACCATACATTTAATAACATGTACTTTACTAGGTACAACGTTCAAGGGCTCTGAGCTAGACATTAGGTACTTCCCAGCTCCTCTTGAGTGGGAGGCTCTAAGCTCCTGGGCCTTTGAGCAAGTTACCTCTTTCCCAGCAGCGTCTCCGATGAGGCCCTCCAAAGTTCAACCAAATCTTTGAATTTACCGCCCCTCTCCCCACCACCACCACCACAGCAACTGAGCCAGACTCAAGCTCTGTAACCTGTAGCTAGGAGCCACTGGGGGCTCCTGCTGTTTTTGACTTTGAGCAGAGGCGAGAACACTGTGGCTGGCCAGAGGAACTTGCCAGCCATACACACACACACACACACACACACACACACACACACAC
>NW_004949099.1:38321821-38328251 GCF_000317375.1 Microtus ochrogaster | reverse complement strand
CACACACACACACACACACACACACACACACACACACACACACACACACACACACACACACACACACACACGTTTTTGGCTAGGGCTAAGTTTTCCTCTAGCCCAGCCCTGGCACATCCCATTCCCGCCCTGGGCCCCGAAGTCCTAGAACTTGGGAAGAGAAGCAATCCCTGGCCCCGCAGGAGGCTGGCCCTGCAGCCCAGAGGCTCAGCGGGGACTCGGGGGAGGCCTGGTTTCGTGCAGGGCTGTAGCCCAACAACGGAGGGTTACCCCGGCGGGAGCCCGCGGGCAGGGCGAGGCCGGGCGGGGAGGGAGGGCTTGACTCGTGCCGGAAGCCCGGGAGGCTGACTCATCCTCCTGTCTCCGAGAGCCACCGCAGCCTCCCCGACCGTGCAGAGCGGCTCTGTCCCGAAAGGGCCCCGCCCCCTGGAGGCCGCATCAGAAAGCGCAGCCTGGGCCCCGGTTCCAAGCGCGATCGTTTTCTCTTCAGATGAATTTGAGGTGCAAGGAAGGAGGCAAACATGAACAGTCCCTTATCAGTTGATTTTCTTCTCCCACTTCCCCTTGGGGGCACGGCACTAAATATGAGCACCCAACAGGTTCACAATCCAGGGACAGGAGGATTGCTTGCCTGGCTCCAACCCACGGAATTAGCAACCCTCAGTCTGGGACCCATTTCTGGCCCATTTCTTCTTACTGGTCCTGAGACAGCAAAGTGTTCCCTGGAGATGAACCAGAGGACCCCTCTCCGCAGCTGATGAACGTGGCCAGCATGTACCCGATACCCTGTGCGGAGCATCTGCATACATTATTTAAAGCCCTTAACCACCGAAGGAAGTGGATGCGATTACCCTGTCTATCTCCAGAAGTCAATGAAGACTTAAAGTGATGGCGCCACCAGCATTTGTAGCGCACTCAATTATTTAAGCAACACTTTCGCTGAATTCCACAATCATTTGGAGTGTGGGATTATTGCCCACTGAGAGCTCAACTATCAGGAAAAGCAGATTATTTTCTCAAGGACTCTGACTGGCAGACACCAAGCCCTCACCCTTTCCAGTGCAGTGATTCCCTTCATTCTGGTCCACCTCTCCCCACCCCTGAGCAATAACGTGACTCACTCGATTTACCCACAGGCTCCAGCAGCTGTGAGTCACTAACCCACCCTCCTGGTAGCAGTGGCATCCAGAACAAACCTAAATACTCCTCTCTGTCCCCACCCCACCCTCCCCCTCCACCCACCTCTATCACCCCCTGATTCTAGGAAGTAAGAGGTTGGTGACTGGTTTCTTACCCCCTGTATTTCCAGTGCCCAGAAGGGTGAATGGCTTGAGATTCGGGGATAGATTTGTGCTCCTGTACACAAGGAGGCCAGCCTGCCGTAAACAGCCTTCAGGAAAGCAAGGGTTAGGGGTAGTGAGGGAGCCTATAACCCCGGCACTACAGACAAGCCTGAGACAGGATTGGAGACTAAACCAGCACTGGCTCCAGTCAAGAGACTGGATTATTGAGCTATCAGCTGCGGGGGTGGGGGGGGGTGTGGGGGGGGTAAGCTTCAGACCTGAGGTGAGCCCCATTTCCCTATTCCTGGGGATCTATGAGGCAAGAGAGGATCTTAGGAAGGGGTCTCACTATGTTGCCTGCATTACTTAAAGGATGTCAAGACCACAAAAAAAAAAAAAAAGAAAATAAGTAAAATCAAACAGAGGATTGGATCCTTGAGAAGATGATATGGAAAGAGTTTAAGTTTCATGAAAAAGGAATGGCTAATTTACAAGAAAAAAAAGAGTCACGTGAGTGAAACCCAGAGGAGACTGCCTTCAAAACAAACAGGAAAGGCTCTCTCTGTGTCAACAGCAGAGAATTTCAGTGGGTGTGAGTCACGGAGCTCAGACCTCAGAGGCGGTGGGGAGGGAGCACTTTCCCCCTTGGCTGCGATACTTGCCTTCTCTGAAAGGCCACTAGAGGCCAGTCTAGGCTACAGAGAAAGATTATATATC
This sequence comes from Microtus ochrogaster, assembly GCF_000317375.1. Lineage (NCBI taxonomy): Eukaryota > Metazoa > Chordata > Mammalia > Rodentia > Cricetidae > Microtus > Microtus ochrogaster. The sequence continues at coordinate 38,326,251 of NW_004949099.1, read as the reverse complement.
CTTCTCCACCCCCTCCTATCCCCCAACCCCCACCCACCCTCCATCCCCCACCAAGAACTCTTTGTGGGGAGGTAGAGGCAGGAGGATCAGGAGTTGAAAACCAGCCTCGGCTATATGATGAGTGTGAAGTCAAGAAAAATAAAGTAATAAAAAGTTCCTAACTTGCTCAGAAGCACACACCCAAACGGTGAACCACAGGCCAGCCTGGCCCGCGGTGCTAGTACAATTCAGAATCTCCCTAGGGACTCCAAACAGGATCCCACTGCTCTCAAAGACAGGCACAGCTTCCCTAGGTGGAAATGGGATGCAACTGATCCGTGTTTACTAGGAGAGGACCACACACTGAGGGCTGAGAATCTTTGTAGAAAGGTTCAGTAACTGAGCACCCCTAATAGCTGGAATCTTGCATCTATGGTCATGGTACATTCCCAATTCCTGTCCCACAAGCTCTTCCTTTCAACACCAAAATAATCTGTTGACATGTGTTTCAGACTGTGTGTGTGTGTGTGTGTGTGTGTGTGTGTGTGTGCGCGTGTGTAAGCAAAACTGGAGACTTCTTTTTACACTAGGCAATTGAAGTCATGGCCTTGTACTCTTGATTTCTAATTTGGGTCCTCCCACTGAAACTCAAGACCACCGACATGCTTTTGTGTGTTTGTATGTTTTGTTTGTGTGTTCGTATGTTGCATTTGTGTGTTTGTATGTTTGTATGTTGTGTTTGTGTCCTCCCACTGAACTCCCAAAGCCCCCAATATGCTTTTGTGTGTGTGTGTATGTATGTTGCCATATATGCATAGGTACACATGAGTTTGGGGGAGTAGGTGTTAAGATTCATGGCAGTGTGACCCTGGCAGGTCCCCTGGCGGGTGGGAGACAGAAGATATGTCATGCCATGCGGAGAGAGCTTGGATAGAGTTTATTTACTGGGTATTGGAAAGGACATAAGGGTGAGGGGATTATGAAGGGAAGAGAGAAGGGGAGAGAAAGAGATAGAGGGACAGAGAAAGAAAAGAAAGAGGAACAGAAGGGAGAGGCAGAGACTGCCTCTTCAGAAAAAGAATGGACACACACACACACACACACACACACACACACACACACGGAGGGGAGGTGCAGTGCAAGATCAGCTGAAGGGGGAGATTGGGAGTGGGCGGGGCTTGCTTCTTAAAGGGACAGGGTACCAAGGTGCCAGCCAGGCCGCAGATTATAACAGTAGGGATGTATGTGTATGAGTATGATCTTATAGAGGCCGTGGGGATCCTGGGAGCGCCTCCTTTGACACAGGTTCCTTTATTGGTCGAGAGCACACCAGGTGGGTTAGATTGCCTGGCCGTGTGCCTCAAGTATCCTCCTGTCTCTCCCTCCCCAGGGCAGGGATTACAAACTCTCCTGGTACTGGGGATTAAACTCAGGCCCTTGTGTATATAAAGCAAATGCTCTACTGGCTTCATCCCTGGTTTTTGATTTTAGTAAAGGCCCCACGACATAGCATTGGCTGACATAGAACCCGCTATGTAGCACGGGCTGTCCTTAAACTCACAATCCTTCTGCCTCAGCCTCCCAAGTAACAGAATTAGAGGTGTGCACCACCATCCTCAGACCAACTTCTTTTCTAGACAGGGTTTCTCTACATAGCCATGACTGGTCTGGAACTCACTGTGTAGACCAGGCTATTCTCAGCTCATAGCGATCTGTCTGCCTCTGCCTCCCAAGTGTCTGAGACTAAAGCGTGCACCACTATGCAAGGTAACCAATTTCTGTTTTAAAAGAGAATTGCTCCCAGACATGGGGGAGTACAGCTTTAATCCCAACATTCAGGAGGCATATGGACTTCCATGAGTTAAAGGTAAGTCTAGTAAGTTCCAGGACAGCAAAAGCTATTATATAAAGAAACCTGTCTCAGCCGGGTGGTGGTGGCACACGCCTTTAATCCCAGCACTTGGGAGGCAGAGGCAGGAGGATCTCTGTGAGTTCGAGGCCAACCTGGTCTACAAGAGCTAGTTCCAGGACAGGCTCCAAAGCTACAGAGAAACCCTGTCTTGAAAAAACAAACAAACAAACAAAAACAGACCCAGTGGTGGTGGGCGGTACATGGGAGGCAGAGCAACTGAATTTCTTTGAGTTCGAGGCCAGCCTGGTCTACAGAGTGAGTTCCGGGACAGCCAGAACTACAGAGAAAAAGTCTTGAAAAATAATTGCCTAGACCGGTGGCACATGTCTATAGATATAGCACGGGAAGTAGAGGCAAGAGGATCAGGAGTCCAAGGTCAGCCCTGGTTACACAAGGAATTCAAAGGTTAGCCTGGCCAGTGTAAAAACGTTTCTTAAAACCAAAAAACCAATTGTGTGGTACCCAGTGAAGGTCTAGGCATCCTGTGTGCCAGGTTGACCTAGTGCAGTGAAGAAGTTTCTACGTGGAACCAACTCACAAGTCCGGCATCTCTCACGGTTACCCACTTCTGTGGTGAAAGCAGCTAAAATCTCTCATCTACCACAGAGCCCACACACAGCCCAGCTTTCCCCTGCCCCTGCCCCCGCCCCGTCCAGTAACTGATGTCTGTCCTCTGCTCACGTATTTGAATATGGTTTTAGATCACACGAGTCCGTGCAATGCTTTCTTTCCATCTGCCTTGTTTCGCTTGGCTGGTGGCCTCCAGGCTCCGCTGTGGCAAATGGCAGATCTCATTCTTCCTCGGGGCTGCACGGTCTTCCACTGAGTGTTTGTGCCACCTTCTTTATTCCCCTGCTGTCAGGGGACAATGGTTGTTTCCATATCTCGGCTGCTGTGGGCAGGACGGCAGTGCACACTGGAGTGAACGGTGCTGAGGAGATTTCCTGTCGGGAGATGTTTGAAGGATCTAATCACGTCCTTAGAAACCTTTGTGCTGTTTTTTATTTGTTTGTTTATACAAGATCTGTACCAATCTACACGCCTACCAACTCAACATAGTCATTCCCTTTACTCCACACTCTCAAAGATAACCATCTGGGTTCTCATTGTCTTATTTTGGTATAATATCAAAAATTCATTGGCAGGGCCAGTGTCGATGTTTTTCTCTGTACTGCCTTGAATGGGTTCCATAGTCTCTGGTCTTATAGCTGCATCATGTGCTAATGCCAAAATTGAACGGGAAAGACCGCTGGCCCAAATCATCATGGACAAATTAATTAAAGCAAGCTTTTTTTTAAAATGTGCACTAGTGTTTTGCCTGCATATTTGTCTGTGTGAGGGTATCAAATCTTAGAGTGCAGGCCATTGTGAGCTGCCAGTGGGTGCTGGGTATTGAACCCAGATCCTTTGGAAGAGTGGTCAGTGCTCTTAACCACTGAGCCACCTCTCCAGCCCGAAAGCAAGCTTTTTTATTCATGTACATGAACTGCCTTCCCCTAAGGTTGGGTTCATGAGGTTGGAATTGCTTGTGAGGAAGACAAGCCTTTCATAGCTCCAAAGTTTCCAAATGGGGTTTTTGGTGGGCAAAACGGGCAAGAGTTATAGGAGCACAGCATAAGTATAACAAGTTAGTTCTAACAACCTCCTGAAACAAAGACATGACTGCAAGGTGGTCATAGCATGGTAGTCATAACAACAGGTAGTTATAACAACCCTTTCGAAACAGAGGTAGGGGTGCAAGATGGTTGGTAACCCTTGTAAACAAGGACATGGTTGCCATTTCTAGAACAGGCAATACAGAACCATTTGTAGTTAAGGTCACAGGTGGAACATAGCTTAATCCTTGAGAAGCAGATTTAATCATAAACAAGAATGAGCCTAGTTTGTCTTTACTATAAGATAAGTGTAAGTTTTAAACCTAAGGTGGAGGCAGGTTGGTTCTTCACATGCCTGTCTTGAGCTGGTTTGTGTGTGTGATAACAGGATCAGTTTCATTCCCTTGTGGATGGAAATCTCAGTACCATCTACTGGAAGCTCCTATCTTTTCTCCTGTTGCGTCTCCTTGGTACCCTAAAAACAGTACCACTACACCTCTGTAATATGATTTACAAGAAGTTTACAGTTCTTATACACACACACTGTTGACTATCTGAGGTCTTTCAGAATTCCATATGACTTTGGGGATTTTTTTTTTTTTTTTAATGTTTCTGTGAAGAATTCACTGGCATTTTGGTAGCCCTTGCTTTAGGCAGTGTGCTGGTCACAATTCTCCTTGCCAAAACAGAATCTGGAAATGCTACTTAAGAAGGGTTTATTTTGGTTCATGGTTTGAGAAAAGAGCACATCAAAGCAAGGAGGCATGGCAAAGAGAGAATGGGTGCTACCTCCCTTCCTGGTCACTTCTTCCCCCTGAAGCACCGCCCCCCTCCAGCCTCTCCCTCCTGCAGCCTCCCGTTTCTCCCTCCTGCCGTCCATCCTCTTGCAGCCCCCCCAACAACCTCTTCCTTCTGCACCTCTCCTCCCTGTAGACACCCCCCCC
>NW_004949099.1:38320236-38321721 GCF_000317375.1 Microtus ochrogaster | reverse complement strand
GTGCAGCCTTCCCCGTGCAGCCTCTGGGTTGGAACTGCTCTTATCCCAGCCCCCTGCAGGCTCATTCTTCTTAGCCCAGAGGGCACCTGGCCCTCTTCCCAGCCGACTTCACTGGGAGCCCCCTTGCTACTGACCACGCCCCTTTCTCCTGGATCCTGAGATGGGCTTCCTCTTTTCCAGGTCTCTCGCTCAGCGGTCCCCTCCTCCACTGCGCCCTCAGCTCCAGGACTGTCCTCAGTCCCCAGGATCACGCGCTATTTCTTCTCCAACTGGCGTGAGCCCTTCTGGCCTCGAAGCCCCTCTCTAGCATGGTGATTCCTAGAGACTGGCTGGTGCCCCGTTCCGTGCTTGAGACTGCTTACCTGATAGCGCCTCCCTGGATTCTCACTGCCCTAATCTCTCCCCACCCCAGCCAGAGGAATTCTGTGCCTTTGAAAATGGAACCAAATTGCCACATTATAATATCCAAAACATTTAAAAGAAAAACAAAAGTGGATGTAGGGGGGCATGCAGACTGAAATTCAAGCACTATGGGGAGGGGCGGGGATTCATGGCTATCCTCTCTCAAAAAGAAAAAGAAGAAAAGAAAACGAAAAAACAGTCAAAAGTCAGGCCCCAAAGAACGATTTGGATGAGTATGTTCATATCAGCCCTGCTTACAACATCTGAAAAGTACCTGTACCATGGACATATGAATGGCTAGACACAACTTGATATGTACACACATGATAGGTTACTATTCAGCCTTAAACATGAAGGAACACCTCACACATGCTACAACATGAATGAACCCAGAGGACTTGACACGCTGTGAACAAGCTGGCCATGAAATAGCAAGTAGTTAACATCCAGACACACCCAGCCACGCCCCTCAGGGACCCTGCAGCCTCACCCCTGCGTGCATGGCAGGCAACACCCTGTCCCTCTAAGTGGCCGAACTCCACTTACTTCTCCCTGTTCTTCCTCCTCCTCTTCCCCTCTCTGCATCTCTCTTTCCCTCTCCTCTCTTTCTCTTCCCATGAGGCCGTTCTGTGCTCCCTTCCCCCCCCCCAATAAAACTCCCCACATAAGCTCTGTCTGCATGACATGTGCCCTGTCCACCTACGGGAGGGAGGCCCTGAGAGCATGGGAGTGTTTGTCTCTTCCTCACCGTGGTTTGGACCCACCCACCAAGGTTCAGTCTTGCACCTTAGCATAGGCCAAGTCCTGTGTATGACTCCACTTCTGTGAGGTTCTCAGAGGAGTCAAGGTCATACAGGCAAAGAAAGAAAGAAAGAAAGAAAGAAAGAAAGAAAGAAAGAAAGAAAGAGAAGAAAAGAGACAAGAAAATAGAAGGGGGCAAATTGGGAAGTGGAAGGGGACTAGAAGGGTGTCAAGAGAAGGTAATGGAAGGGGAATGCGATCTTAAAAAACAAAACATTGCATCCATATATGGAAATGCCACAAGCAAACCCATTGCCATGTAATTAATATATGACAATTAAT
>NW_004949099.1:38313986-38319726 GCF_000317375.1 Microtus ochrogaster | reverse complement strand
GCTCTGTAGACCAGGCTGGTCTCGAACTCTCAGAGATCTGCCTGCCTCTGCCTCCCAAGTGTTGGGATTAAAGGCGTGCGCCACCACTGCCTGGCTAGAAACCCTGTTTCAAAAGAAAAAGAATGGCAGTTGCCAGGGGTGAGAGGAGGGATGGAGAGTGCAGACAGGATTCCTAGAAACTTCATAGCCTTGAGAAAGTCTTTAAACAGAAGTATTACTGTTTGCTTCCTTTCGGTTCTGAGCCACGCGTCGTTACTGCGTTGCCTGGAATGACCTTGAACTCAGAACACTCTGGCCACCGTCTCCTCGGGGCTCCCGTCACCACACCCAGTGAGTAAGTACTGAAGAATAGGTAAGCTGTTTCCCAGAGTCTTAGATTTTTTTCCAAACTAAAATCTCATTGCCGCACACAGGGTACACCATGAGTGTTGGCTAGGGAGTACCCAGAGGCCCCCTTAGAATACAGGCTATTGCTACAGCTCTTGGGTACCAGAACTAGATAATAAGACCTTTTTTTCTACAGGTACCATGTCCTTTTGATCTAGGAAACAGGCGACTCAGCTTGGAGTGGACTTGGAAGCTTCCTTTGTGCAAGCATCGACAGTACTGGAGGAGGGTGCTGTGTAGGCTGCTACTGTAGAACCAGGTGAATGATGGAACCCAGCTGTGGGACCCACAAAGGACAGCACGGAACTCCCTGCTAAGATGTGGCCACTGTGGTCCTAGTGGCATGAATATCCCGAGGTCACAAACCAATTTATGATTCTATCTGAGGCCTGATCTGTGGGAGGGGACTACATATTGCTTTTCATATATATATGAACATTTATATCCATAGACTGATGCAGGTCTCGGCTTTGGTCAACAGAGCCTCTCTCAGCTGTGGGCAAGGGCCAGGGACTCATAAGTGGTCAGGTGCCAAGAATGAGTAACTAAGGCTCGGTCAAACAGGACATCTGTGTCACCCTTCCTACGTCCCAGGAAACATCTTGGAGAAAGGATGAAGAGAGGGTGGGACTGAAGAGAAGTGAGTAGCGTTTCCTGGATATGACACAGAGGATGCAATCGGGAACAAGGGCAGCTGTGGCCGCCTGCAAGGGCGTGCAGGGAGGGAGGGAGGAAAAGACAGAGGGAAGGAGGGAGGGAGGGAGGAATGGAGGGCAGGAGGGAGGGAGGGAGGGAGGGAGGGAAGGAGGGAGGGTAGAAGGAGGACTAGTTGGAAGAAAGGAATTGGCAGGAGTGGGAAGGGATGAGCGTACTGAGGTGGAAAAGTGGGCCAGTGAATTGTTTACAACTACAGCCGTTGTCAATAACAACAAAAGAACAGTCCCCTAAAGCTGTGCCTGGAGTGGGCGGGACTGCTCAGCCAGTAAGACACTAGCCACAAAAGCCTGGGGACCTGAGGTCCAGCCGCAGGATGCACACTAGCTACGTGGCTTCTCTGGGGCTTTCCACCCTAGCCTTGTTGAGGAGCCCCAGATCGCTGAGAGATCCTATCTCAAAAACCAAGGTGGACAGCTCCTCCTCAGGGGCGACCTCTGAGGCTGCCCTCTGCCCTCCACGAGCAAACACACATCACACACACACACACACACACACACACACACACACAGATAGACCAGTTTGTTTTGAAACAAGGCCCTCACTATGTAGCCCTGACTGGCCTGGAACTTTCTATGTGGACCAGATTGGGCTCAAACTCACAGAGATCTACCAGCCTCTGTCTCTAAATACTGAAATTAAAGAGATGCCCTACCACATGCAGGCCCAAGTGAAGGCTGCTTAAGTTTGATGTTATGTTTCTGTGACCACAATTAATAAGAAAGACAAATTAGTGGATTTCCTTCCTCTGCTTAAAGTTTACAATAGCTTTCCATTTTGCTCAGAATAATATCTGAGTTCCTCAAGTGGCCTAGGAAATCCTGCTGGCCTCAGTTCCCAGCCAGACTCCATCGCAGCACACCCAAGCAGCAGGCGTCTCCCTCTCTTCCTCTTTGGCTGGCTCTCTCTCTCTCCTCTCTGACAGGTTCTCACGTAGCCCAGGCTGTCCACAAACTCACCACGTAGCCAAGGATGACCCTGAACTTCCGGACCTCCCTCCACCTGCCCACTACAAACCTGCACCACCACTAAGGGTTTAATGCCAAGCTGAACGTTGAACCCAGCACATGGCCAGCAAACTCTACCAGCTGTGCCCCCAGGACTCTGAGCTTTACTCTGAGGGGGACAGCCACTTTGTCACACAGTCGGCTGGGTCCTCAGTGTGATCCCCGTTGGGCCCCCTCTGTTCCTGTTCACTTCCTCTTTCCAAGTTACTGCACCTTATTCATGTCTGCTGGACAGGGCCTCAGGGCCACCACCATTCCTCCAGATGCCAAAGCCACCCCTCCCCCCCCAGCACGAGGCAGACACAGCCGACAATCCTGAAGCAGTAAATCCTATCTGCACCACTTCTGGGCCTTGGGACTCCTCGAGACAAAGTGTGTTTATCCCCTCTAAATCAATAGGGGCTTTCTACATCTGGCTCTCAGAAAGTTCTTGGCTTTGCGGGGAAGGCGATGTCACAAATCCTTTTGAGAGTTTGTTTAAAACCAAAAATCAAACCTGGCTGGATAGCAGCACAGTCAGGCAGTGGTTGCTTATGCCTTTAATCCCAGCACTTTGAAGGCAGAGATAGGCAGATCTCCGTGAGTTTGAGGCCATCCTGGTCTACAGAGCAAGTTCCATGACAACCAGAGCTACGCAAAGAAACAAAAACAAACAGCAACAACAGAGAAACAACAGGCCTGATGCGGTGACCCTCGCCTGTAATCCCTGGGGACTGGGGCGGGAGGATGGTAAACTCAGGCAAATATACAGAAAGAAACAAAATTAATCTGAGAAAAGTCCATGGAGGCAGGGAGTCTGGAGCCCAAGACTGAGCCACCCAGGAGGTCCAAGGCCAGAATCTCTAGGTCCACAATGCCCCCTTCTGGTAGACTCCGGTAACTGCACAGGCCTTCCGGGTCTGGGAAAATACTTCTAAATCCCGGGTTTCCCCTCAACTCTTCAAATGGGTCGGTTCCCCCAGCTGTCCTTCAACCATTTCCTGCACAGCCATCTCTTAGAGGCATTGAATGTCAGTTCTGCCCCTCCAATTGCTACAAATATGGGGTGTGACATTGGTTAATTAATTAGAACTACAATTATGCCCTTAATAGCTGCCGTCTATCACTTTGGGAATTGAACCCAGGGTCTTGCACATGCTAAATACATGCTCTACCACTGAGATACATTCCCAGCTAAATAATGATGATATTTCTAAATTACACTCATTGCCACAAGCCAATAGTCCCAACTACCAGAGAAGCTGAGGCAGGGAGTTCACAAGTTCAAGGCTCATCTGGGCTACAGACTGAGTTCAAGAACAGCCTGGGCAATTTAAGGAGGCCCTCTCTCAAAACAACGAATTGGAAACAGGGGCTGAGGACACAGTCCAAGGCAGAGAGCGCTTGTCTGGCAGGCGTGCACACAGGGACATCTAGGCTGCCTGGAGCCCCTTGGCCCATCGTTCTGTCACGTGCATGACTGCATGCATGCTTTGAACTGCTTTCTGCATCTGGAAAGAGCTGCTAAGAGCATTTTCTGTTCTTACAGAGGAGCAGCTCTGTTCCTAGCAATGCTGGGACCCTTGGCACCCTTGGTAACCCCTGCACCCACACCAAGTGACTCACTACCACCTGCGCTTCCGGCTCCAAGGGATCCCGGGCTTCCCCTGGCCTCCCCAGGCACCCACACCACAGAGACACAAATAACTAACAGGAAATCTTGTTGTTGTTGTTTTTCAAGTGTTTTCTCCATTCACAGTCTGTGATTCATTGCTCCCTGAAATCATAGACGTCACTCCTGCAGGGACACGTCAGTGACTGACAGAGAGAGCAGACAAGCAGCTACAGCAGAGATATTTAGGAAGGCCATCTTTCAAGAGGCAGAGGCAGGCAGATCTCTATGAACTCTAGGCCACCCTAGGCTGCGGAGTGAGTTGTTCCCAGACAGCCAGAGCTACGTAGAGAGACCTTGTCTAAAAGCAAATAGAAACGCAGACAGGCAGGATCTCTGTGGTTCAAGACCAGCCTGGACTATATGGGAAGTTCTAGGCCAGCAAGGGATAGCAACATGAAAACAATTTTTCCAAATGACTCCTTGGATGTTACAGCATAACAAGTCCTGTGGCTCCATCGAGTGGTTCTCCACGGCTGGCTAGAATCCCTGGTGTACAGATTTTGAAGTTGAGAAGGAAAGTTGTATACGAGCACTCCGCGGACACAGCTTTCACCAGTCTCCTACCATAACACAACAGCCTTTGGTGCTAAGTTTATCTTGTGCATGAAATGGTACCCTGTAGTTCGACAGCACTCTGGCCTTGGGGACGTTAGGACAAGAAAACTGAAATTGTGACAAAGGTAGCTGTCCCTCTCTGTGCTTCTGGACGCTTGGTTCCCTTTCAAAACTCAGGACGGTAATACATGATGACCTCTGCTGCATGCCTTTGTAAAGACCGGTGAGCAAACACACACAGGGCTGGGGCTGCACCTCAGGGCAGAGCATTAGCTTGCTTGGGTGAGCTAAATGAGGGTCTCCAGAGCTGAGTGGAGGCAGGGATGACAGCACATTTAGGATTGTGTAGTATACGCCATTACTCTATAAAGGCTGCAAAGATGGCCTGGCGGTTAAGAGCACTTGCTCCTTTTGCAGAGCACCTGAGTTCTGTTGCCAGGAACCACAGAGAGACACACAGCTCCAGAGAATCTGATCCCCTCTTCTGGTCCCCATAGGCAGCAGGCATGTGTAGGTTTACACTCATATAGAGATAATAAAAATTTGTTTTTGTTGTTTTTTTCATTTCTTTCTTTCTTGTTTTTGTTTTGTTTTGTATTTTCAAGACAGGCTTTCCCTGTGTAGTCCTGGCTGTCCTAGAACTCACTCTGTAGACCAGGCTGACCTCAAACTCACAGAGATTCACCTGCCTCTGCCTTCTGAGTGCTGGGATTAAAGGCGTATGCCATCATTGCCTGGCAAATATTGTTTTTTAATTTGGAATCATTTATTTTACAGGTATGGACATTTTGCCTGCATGTATACACATCAATATGCATCCCTGGCCCCACAGGAGGGATTGGATCACCAGAACCGCAGTTGTAGGTGGATGTGAGTTGCCAGGTGAGTGCTGGGAATCAAACCCAACTCTTGCAAGAACAACACATACTCCAAACCACTGAGCCAGCTCCCAGCCCCGAATTCAATAATTCAAAATCCAATATATACTAGCTGTTATTCTTATCACGGTCACTAGGATGCCAGTTTGAACTCTATTTAATTCACCAAAACCCACAGAGTCACCATCATCGCGCCTGAGGTCAATAAAGTGTTGAAGGAAATAAAAGAGAAAACTCTCCATGATTCAAAAAACAGGCAGCAAGGAAACATTCTTTTCAGCGTGTTCACCAAGACACGGGAACATGAACAGGGAGCTGCTTCCGCCCTCTGCCCATGAAGTCGCTCATCCCAGAGGGTAAAGGGCTCTCCTGAGTTTTGTTTGTTTTGTTTGACATTTTTACTGAGCTATGATTCACACAGTACAAACTTGCAGTTACGCAAAGCTGACCGATGGCTTTGGGCATATTCGCTGTACTGACTCATTGTAGCAGGTCTCACTTTGGACCGCCAGCTCTCAAATAATTTTTTTTTTTTTTTTTTTTTT
>NW_004949099.1:38306487-38313322 GCF_000317375.1 Microtus ochrogaster | reverse complement strand
ACCATGTGGTTGCTGGGAATTGAACTCAGGACCTTTGGAAGAGCAGGCAATGCTCTTAACCACTGAGCCATCTCTCCAGCCCCCCTTCCCAGAGTTTCTATCTCTACCTGGGAAAGTCCTATCTCTTCTCTCCTGTCTAGCTCTTGGTCATTCAGCTCTTTCTTAAACCAGTGAGAAGGTGGCTTAGCAGATACACATCTTCACAGAAGGATTGTCCCACAACAAATTGCCATCACCACTACTATCTCATCCCATAACATTCCTATCACCCCAAAAGAAACTCCAAACTTGTCTACAACTCTGCTCCTTCCCCGTCACACTTTCTGGAAACAGTTTATCTACTGTCTTTATGGTTTAGCCTAATCTTGACATTTTATATAAGTGGAATCAGACGAACTCTTCTTCAGACAGGGTCTTAGATAGTCAGGACTAGCCTTGGCTCACTATTAAGACAGGGTCTTAGATAGTGCAGACTAGCCTTGGCTCACTATTAAGCCAAGAATGACCTTGGATTTCTGTTCTTCCTGCCGCCATCTCCTGAGTGCTGGGATTACGATCACGCTCCACAAATACACATTTGTGTATAAATGTGTCTTCAGCTCTCTGATCTATGCCACCAGGTGGAATTTCATTTAACCCTTGGTGGAGCCCTTAAGTAGTTCTTGGCAGCAGCTAAATCGTTTTACATTCCCGCCATGAATGTATGGGGCAGGTTCTCAATTAGCAATAATCGTACCTAGGCTAAACCTCCGTGGCTACAATCCCGCCACTGTGGAAAGCTTCTGCAGGAGCACTGTAATTTCCCCCCATTCTCACAGACAGGCGGCATTGCTATCTAACTGTTATCAGTAGGTATGAAATGATATCCCATGCCTTGGTTTTCTTTCACTAGTAACTGATGTGATAAGCATTTTTATTCATTCAGTAGGCATTTGTTATTTTTGATGCTTTTGTTTTGGGGTTTGCTTTCTTGTTTCTTGCTACAGAATCTGTGTAGCCCTGGCTAGCCTGGAACTTTCTGTGTAGACTATGCTGCCCCGGAACTCACAGGGATTTTCCGTGAGTACGAGGACTATAGGTGTGGAACACCATCTGGCTATAACTTTTTCAGTGGTGGTGACGTGTTTATACAACACCTATTAAAACGACAAGAACCCGGGATGCTCATATTTGAGGAACACTGATAGAAGTCAGGAAATCTGCTCGTCAGGATTCTAAGGCCGAAAGACTGGAAGTTGGAGGCCAGCCTGGGCTACAAAGAAAGACTGATGTAGCAGAGGGAGCAAGGAGTCAGGAACTGGAACGTTCACATTCTGCTCTTCTGTTTGGCTATTTCATTTGTTTGGTCTTTGGAGACAGGGTTTGCCTATGGACACAGCCTTGATGGACCTGGAACTCTTTGACAGCAATGTCCAGCCTTGTGTTCTTGTGGACATAACGAGAGTGAGCTCGTTATGTAGTCGAGGATGGCCCAAAGTTCACGCCGTAGCCCCACACAGCAGAGCTCTTCCTAGGTCCTTCTGCCTCCTCCTCCTGAGCGCTGTAATTACACGTGAGACGTCTTGATTGTGTTCAATAACTTGAGGACAAATCACTGTACTGTGCTGGGTGTGATGGTGCAGGCCTTTAACTTCAGAACTCTCTAAGAGGTCAAGGGCAGCCTGGTCTACACAGTAAGCTCCAAGCCAGTCAAGGCTACACAGTGAGACAGGCCCTATCCAAACAAACAAACAAACAAAAAACCCAACCCCCCCCAAAAACAAAACACTTATACTCATTTTAGAATGAATCACTATTCCTTGCTTTGGCATCTTCACCAAGCTCTGCACAAAGCAAATGAAACATGGAGATAAAAAGGCTTTGTAGCCGGGAGATGGTGGCTCACGCCTTTAATCCCAGCACTTGGGAGACAGAGGCAGGCGGGATCTCTGTGAGTTCGAGACCAGCCTGGTCTACAGGACAAGTTCCAGGATAGGCTTCAAAGCTACAGAGAAACCCTGTCTTGAAAAAACAAACAAACAAACAAATAAATAAAAAGAAGGCTGTGCAGTCTCCAGATCTGTGTATAAAAGATACTCTAAACCTGCTAGCCAAGCTTTCTTGGGATGAGGCCGAAAGATAACACGGTCAAGACAAGCACCGAGCACAGGTGCGTTCCAGGCGAGCCTGGAATAGTAGGAAATCCCTGCCTCTAAGGGAGAAACAACAACAAAACCAAGCCAGCTGTCGTTTCCCTTTCTTTTTGGCTCTTAACAACCTATCCAGGAGCTATGTAGTTATAGACGACTAATCCCTCCCCACCCCAGCCCCACCATCTCACTTCCACACCCCTGCCACTGGTTTGGAGAGCAACTCTAAGTGACCAGAGCCCATAAACTGCTCTAACTCTTCATTGCTGAGAGTTCTCTGTGTCTGCATCCCTGAATTCCTCCCTACCCAGGTGGAGGGCATGAGACTGCAGCTTAGAGTTTCACAATCGCAGACTCCAAGCCTCTGCCTCACCTACCTCCCAAGGACATCCAGGCCCAAGACGCAGGCTTACCCCTCCGCAGGTCAGCCCGAGCTGAGTTACAAGCCAGACAAGGGAGGGGATGCCCCACCCTGCAGACCCGCCCTCTAGAGATTGACTTGTGTTGCGTTGTTAGTCGGAACCATGGAAACCCCAGGTGACTGTGCGTCAGATGACAATAAACAGGATTCTTTACTCACAAGTTCCCCCAGGCAACCCTGCGAGCATAAGACCCTGCATTTCTTCGTTTAGTCTCTGAGGACCTCCAGGCAAGTACCTCTGCCTTTCTCCCGATCCCCTGTTCCCCCACGCACCGCACCGCCCCCCCCACCTTGCTCCAGCTTCCAGGTAGAGATCTTAGGTCACGAAAGTAAGCCAGGTGGATGACTTGCACAGGTCCAGCCCTCTGGGCTCCTTTCTGGAAACCCCCGGGACTCTGTGTTCCCCCACCCTGAACTTCTGGCCTGTCCTCCAGCTCGCCAGTTCTTAGTTTCCTTCTAGGCATCACTCATACCCTGAACCCCTTTGCCGGCTCCCGACTCACATAACCTACCCATGCTGCCCGTCTTCGCTCAGATGTCAGGGCCTTCACTGACCCTCCGAAGTGCCAGAAACTTTATAGAACACTGAACATCGTTTCCACACACAGTCTGTAGCAGCAGACTTCTCTCCATGGAGCTCCCAGGAGCCCAGACTCATCCTGCCAGCCCTAAGCCCAGTCCCTCAGCCTCTTGGTCTAGGACGGATGGACTGGTCCAGAGATCAGGCTGAAGGGAGACAGGGAGTGCATGAGACGCGAAGGAGGAGCAGAGAAGCCAAGGCTGGTTGGTGTATGAAACCCACCAAGAAGTACTTGGACTCCTGATAACAGTCGTCTTCCTGGACCAGCCCAGCTACAGTGGCGTCTGACTGAACTCCATCCCGCTTGCCATTTTATAAACGAACAGTAGGGGTGGGACTAGAGAGAAGGCTCAGACGTGAAGAACCCTGGCTGCTCTTGAGGAGGACTTGGGTTCAGTTCCCAGCACCCACATGGTGTCTCACAACACCCGAAACTCCCGGAGGATCTGGTGGCCTCCTGCTTCCAGTCCCTGCACTGCACTACATGGTGCACAGATAGACAGACAGACAGACAGACAGACAACACCCACACGAATAAAAATAAAATAAATCTTTTACAAATTAAGAAAGGTAGGAGTGGGCTTGGGAGTGGACACTTGCCTGAACGCACGTGATGTTCCAGTCCAGCACGTCCATCATGCATGTCATCCATGTATGAAATCAAACACGGAACTAAACCTTTTACCACTGGTGCACATCGCCATAGCAGGGAACGGGAGCGCCTTGTTTGAGAACACTAAGTAACCAATTGTTACCTATCTGCTCTTAACTTATTTTCTTGATTGATTCTTTGGGAAGTTTGCACCCCAATCACCCTCATTTCCTAGTCCTCCTGTATCTGCCCTCCACCCTTGTAACCTCCTTCCTAATGAAAATGAAAAATGAAAATCACACCATACCTGTTCCGCCCCACTCTTCTTTCTTTCCAACCTCTCTGTCACGTATCCGTTCTCCGTGGTGACACTGGAAGCTGTGGGGGGTCACACAATACACCCTCTTGCCCAAACAGCTGTACTTAACAAATGTTCACTGCGTCGTTAGTGTGGTTCAAGACCTCTGGCTTCAGCTACCTCAAAGCTACATGGACACTGGACCCTCAGTGGAACTCCTCTCGAATATCTTGCTTCTGCCCGGAGTCATGGAGATCCTGTGGCTATGGATCCTCGGGACCTGCATCTTCACGAGATCCAGCCACTCAGAGATGAGGTGGATGTTGGGGTGGGCCAACTCAAAAGCCCTAGACCTAGGCTTGGCTGGTAGCTGAGTTGATCAGCCCAGGTCTCTGCCAGAGCCCCAACCCCCACATGCCCACCCTGAGAGGGGCAGGACCAGCTCTCCCACAGTGGTGGCCTGCAAGGGTTGCTCTTTGTTTTGTTGTTTTTATAAATTTTTATACAATTTAAAATTCAATATAATTGTACCATTTTCCCCCATTCCTTTCCTCCCTTCAGTCCCTCCTAAGTCCCCATTCAAGTCCTTCCATGCCCTCCCCCCCCCCACTTCACTCTCATGGTGATATCCTTTTTTCTTTGGTTATTATTGTTACATATATATATATATGTATTCATAAATGTATAATATGACCTGCTGAGTCTGTTTTTGTGTATATGGTTTCAGGGCTGACCCCTTTGTATCAACTGACCTATTTGGGGGCTCATCCCCGACAGAGGCCAATTATCTTTTTCTCTGTAGTCATTTGTTACCTGTAGTTCTTTGTTTAGGGAGGACCTTCTGTGTTAGCATGTTCAGATAGTGTTTCTGCAGCTTTTCCTACAAGAGACTTTTGCAGTAGGCATGTTGGTATTCTCTTACAATCTTTCCACCTCCACTCCCTCGTGTTCCCTGAGCCATAGATGCAGGAGCTGTGGTGTAGTTTGTATCCATTGGAGCTGTGCTCCTGCACTGGCTCTCTTTGTGCATCAATGTGACACAAGCTAGAATCATCAGAGAAGGAGCCTCAGTTGAGAAAATGCCTCCATGAGATCCAGCTGTAAGGCATTTTCTTGATTAGTGATCAATGGGGAGGGCCCAACTCACGGTGGGTGGTGCCATCCCTCGGCTGCTGGTACTGGGTTTTTGTTTGTTTGCTTTATTTTGATTTTTCGACACAGGGTTTCCTTGTGTAGCCCATTGTCCTGGAACTAGCTCTGTAGACCAGGCTGGCCTTGAACTCACAGAGATCCACTGGCCTCTGCCTCTGCTTCCCAAGTTCTGGGATTAAAGGTGTGCGCCACCACTGCCTGGCCTGGTTCTGGTTCTATAAGAAGGTGGGCTGAGCAAGCCATGGGAAGCAAGCCAGTAAGCAGCTCCCCTCCGTGGCCTCTGTATCAACTCCTGCCTCCAGGATCCTGCTTTGTTTGAATTCTTGTCCTGACTTCCTTCAGTGATGAACAGTGATGCTGAAGTGTAAGATAATCAACCCTTTCCTCCCCAAATTGCTTCTTGGTCGTGGTGTTTCATCGCAGCAATAGAAACCCTAATAAGACAGCTCCCTATGAGCATTTAATCTCTGCACTGTGCCCAGTTGTGGTTTCTGTGGTGGTCTCTACTTGCTGTAAAGAGAAGCTTCTTTGACAAAAGGTGATACCTGTGGGCGTAAGGATACCATTCAGAATGTAGTTAGGAATTAGCTGATCTGGCAATGCAGCAGAAGTAGATTCTTTTCTGAGATCCATGACCCAATTAACCCTAAGAAGCTGGCTAGGTTTCTAGGACCAGAGAAGAGCTCCTTCTTACTGAGTGGTCCTTAGGTCCAATTAGACAGCAGCTGGTTACCAGTAACATGTGAGGGCCACCATTCCACCTTTACCTGCTTGCCTTGCTGGTTACTGTTGTGGTTCACAGATGTCACGCTGGACAGGACTCTCAGTTGCTCCCCTCCCTTGGCAGCTCGCACAGCACCTTCTGGAACTGCAAAAGTTGGACTGGAGGAAGGAGGGTTTCGGATGGAATCCAGCTCACATAATCCAAGTTCTGTATCGTAAGTGTGTCATGTCTCCAGCAGTAGAGCTTACCTTCAACCTCTGAGAGGCAACCAAGGGCAGCTATATTGTAGCTGGACTACCCTGACCACCATTCAAAAGGAGATTTCTTGTGCCTGGTACTAGGGGGTTTGTTAGTCTATGGTTTTTGTGAAGAGCATTGTTAACCCAAGTGTTGTGGGAGCTGTGGGTTGTATTCTTGCCGCCCTGCTCCCAGCTGCCTGGCTAGCTTATGCCCCGAAATAACAACACACAAACTGTATTCATATAAACACTGCTTGGCCCATTTCTATTAATGTGTGTAGCACCCCAAGGTGCGCTTACTGAGAATATTCTAGCCTACGTCCATCCTGGGTCGGAGCTTCATCGCATCTGCCTCAGAGAGCAGAGCTATGGCATCTGTCTGAGGTGTCTTACCTCACTTCCTCTTCCTCCCAACATTCTGTTCTGTTTACTCCACCCACCTATATTCTAACCTATGAGGCCAAGCAGTTTCTTTATTAATTAACCAATGACTTTCCTCCATCACCCAAGCAGCATAACTTATTGATAGATAAATAGATGATAGATAGATGATAGATAGATAGATAGATAGATAGATAGATAGATATAGAGATAGATTATAGATAGGTAAGTAGGTAGATAGATAGATATAGATGATAGATAGATAGATAGATAGATAGATAGATAGATAGATAGATAGATAGATAGATAGATAGATGAT
>NW_004949099.1:38305177-38306387 GCF_000317375.1 Microtus ochrogaster | reverse complement strand
ATAGATAGATAGATAGATAGATGATAGATAGATTAGATAGATAGATAGATAGATAGATGATAGATAGATAGATAGATAGATAGATAGATAGATATAGGTGTTATTTGTCCCTCATGTCTCCTCCTTCTGTATTGACCTCCCATCCCCAGTTGAAGCTCCCTCCCATTTTTTCATTTACCTCTTGATATCATCTGGATCCTGCTGTTCCTTTCTCCACATTCCCCCCATTCCACTGTCCCTTTATTCCCTGGTTTCTGAGGTTACTTCCTTTAATATACCCATACCTGAGGATTTGGAGCAAGGAATCACAGATAAGACCACGTAGGATTTGTCTTCCTGAATCTGGGCTATCAACTCAATATACTCTTTTATTTTTATTTTTTATTTTATTTTTTAAGTATACTCTTTTCTAGGTCCATTCATTTGCCTGCAAATTTCATGATTTATTTTCTCTTGGCTGCCGAATAGAACTCCATTTTGTCCGCGTGCATCATTTTTACTACCCATTCACCTGTTGAAGATTTCCAAGCGACTGTGAACTGGGTGACTATGTGCTGAGCAAGTACCTATGGATTAGGGTGCCAAACCCTTTAGGTATTTACCAAGCTGTGATAGAGCTGAGTCACACATCGATTTACTGGTAGCGCTTTGAGAACTCTCCACACTGCTTTCCAGAGTGGCTGCACCTATTCGCGTTTCCAGCAACAATGAATGAGGGGTTCCCTCTCCCCACAACCTCACCAGGATTTGTGGTCAGCTGTTTTGTTGATCTTCACCATTCTGACTGGGATAAGATGAAATCTCAAAGTTATTTTAGTCTTCCTTTCTCTGACTACTAAGAGTGATTGTCTCAGTCGCTGTTCTATTGCCGTGGAGAAACACCATGACCAAGACAACTCCTATAAAGGAAAACATTTAATTGGAGGCTTGATTACAGCTTCAGAGGATTAGTCAATGATCACCTCGGCAGGGAACATTGGGGCAGGCAGCCATGGGGCTGAGAACTTACATCCTGATCCACGGGCAACAAGAAGGCAGAGAGGCACTGGGCCTGGTGTGGGCTTTTGAAACCTCAAAGCCAACCCCTACCAGTGACACACCTCCTCCAACAAGGACACACCTCCTCCGACAAGGACACACCTCCTCCAACAGGGACACACCTCCTCCAACAAGACCACACCTCCTCCAACAGGGACACACCTCCTCCAAC
>NW_004949099.1:38302900-38305077 GCF_000317375.1 Microtus ochrogaster | reverse complement strand
ACACCTCCTCCAACATGACCACACCTCCTCCAGCAGGGACACACCTCCTCCAACAAGACCACACCTCCTCCGACAAGGACACACCTCCTCCAACAAGACCACACCTCCTAATCCTTCCCAAAGATTCCCACTAGCTGAGTATCAGAGTTTTGAGACATATGAGCCTATAGAGACCATTTTCATTCAAATCACCACAATGAAAACCACTTTTTAAGCTATTGTTCACTGATTTTTATTTCTTCCACTGAGAACTCTCTCTTTACATCTCTAGCCCTGTTTTAATTGGGTCATTTCTTTTCTTGACTGTTTGTTTTTGTTCTTAGTTCTTTGATTATTCAGGGTATTTTCCTCTATCAGATATACGGCTGGCAAATATTTCCTCCCATTCTGAGGGCTTCTTCTTCATTCATTGTTGGCCTAAGAGATTTGTTTGTTTGTTCATTTCTGGGGCAGGTGTGTACCCCAGACTAGCCTGAAACTTGCTACACAGATCAGGCTGGCCTCCAGTTTGCAATGCTCCTCCTGCCTCTACCTCCTAAGTGCTGCGATTCTAGGCATGCGCCACTGCTTCCAGCCTTGTATTCTGTTTGCTTTGGTGTGGTTCAGCAAGGGCCTTATTGTTTCCTTTGCTTGGAGTTTTCTTGCTTGTTTAATAGAGGGCACCAAAACAAAAGAAAATATGCAAATTTCAAATAGGAAAGGTGTATGTGTGTGTGTCTGTGGTGTGTGTACCTATGTATAAGTAACTTAGACTTTAAACACATTCGACACAGAACGTAATTCTGAAAACGCCAGAATTCTGGTGTGTCCCGACCCCCTTGCTCTCAGCTGTCTGTGTTTGTGTAAGTTTTCTTCTGCATCACTGCAGCACCCGCAGCGCCGTGGAACTGGATCTCTCTGATTCTCACGAGCTCAGTGCCTGCACGGTGACAGCAGCGACAAAGACAAGGGGCATATGCTCCCTGCCTCTTGGTTTGCAGTGTTCTAGCCATCTCAGGACTCTGGCAGCGAGAATCACCCCTCCACCCTTGTTTACTTTCTGTTGTAGTGATCACACCATGACCAAGAGCAACCTGGGGAGGAAAGGCTTTGCTTTATTTTATACTTACAGATAGCAGCGGCTCATCACTGAGGGGAGTCAGAGCAGCTCAAGGCAGGAACTGAAGCAGAGGCAGAGGCTGCTCACTAGCCTGCTTCCTCAACTAGCCTGGCTTTCTCAACTACTCTTGTACAGCACAGGCCCCACCTGCCTCAGGGTGGCACTGCTCACAGTGGGCTGGGCCCTCCACACCAATTAGCAATTAAGAAAATGCCCCATAGATGTGCCTACCGGCCAACCTGACGGAGGCAGCTCCTCACTTGAGATTTCCTCTTCCCAGATGACTCTAATTTGTGGCAAGCTGACAAAAGCTAACCAGTCTACAACTCCAGTACCATAAACTAAGATAAACTTCTTTATAAAGTTGGTCTGTCCTGGGTATTACATTACAATCATGAAAAATTGGCTAACACAGCTTTTAAAACCTTAAAAAAAAAAGGCCAGAATGTATTCTTTAAAGACAAAGAATAACAGAAGTGGCTATATAAACTGACAATACGACTGGTTGCTCCATAGTATGGTTAAGAGGAAGGTTTTTATGGTAGACGTGAGGGAGAGAACAGCCAGAGGCATCTGGAAGAGTCCAGAGCAGAGAGAGAAAACGGTAGATTGAATGTGGCGAGCAGGCTAGACCTGGCCTTGAAAGAAGCAGGAAGGAACCAGGGCGGGGAGGCGGTAGGGGGTGATGTAGAGAGAGGAGAGCAAGGGGGGGCACAGAGAGGGAGAGGGAGAGAGAAGGAGACAGGGAGAACATAGCTGACGTAGCAGGATTATCAGGAGAATGAGTAGCTCCGGGGAAGGGAAGCTGTGGACTGGGTAAGTTTAGGATGGAGGGGGAAGAGATCAGAGCGGGGATGGACTTTGAAATGTGTGAGCAGCACTCACAATACTGAGGACTCTGGAGGCCAGAGCACACTGGTGTGCTAACAGGCACTACGGAGAGCCATTTGTCCCTTCTGACTTTCAGAATTTTAGGGAAATGGAGTTTCCTTTGAAACTGACAGTTGCTTTCTTTCTGAATGTGTGTGTGTCTGTTTTGGGAGGTGTCTTTTTTTTTTTTTTTTTTTTTTGGTTTTTT
>NW_004949099.1:38294137-38302800 GCF_000317375.1 Microtus ochrogaster | reverse complement strand
ACAGGGTTTCTCTGTGGCTTTGGAGCCTGTCCTGGAACTAGCTCTGTAGACCAGGCTGGTCTCGAACTCACAGAGATCCTCCTGCCTCTGCCTCCCAAGTGCTGGGATTAAAGGCGTGCGCCACCATCGCCCGGCTTGGGAGGTGTCTTTTTGACACAAGGTCTTGTAATGTAGCCCTGATCAACTGGAAACTCTTGTAGCTCAGGCTGGCTTTGAATTTTCAGCAGTCCTCCTGCCTCTGCCTCACTAATACTGAGATGATAGATGGGCACCACCAAGGCAGGCAAGCTTAGGAGATAGCTCAGTGGGCTATGCACACACCTCTCTTGCACTTAACAACCTCAGAACACCCTCAAGCCTTCACTAGTACCAAAATACATACGACTCCTGTCTCTGAACAATAATATAGATGTCTCTGCTCCTAGTAATTATAATATATATAGTTATATAGAGATAGATAGATAGATAGATAGATAGATAGATAGATAGATAGATAGATAGATTTTTCAAGATAGAGTTTCTCTATGTAGCTCTATTGTCCTGGAGCTTGCTCTGTAGACCAAGTTAGCCTTGAACTCAGAGATCCATCTGCCTTTGTCTCCAAGTGTTGGGGACAACCGTGTTCACCACCACACCTGGCCATAACAATCAAATTTAGGCAGTTTCCATTCAAGTATATGTCTCATGGATCCAGAGATGAAAATTAGAAGGTCTGCTCAGACCTCAATTGGTTTGGGGTACAAGTACACTGAGATCTTCTAGTCCCAGCCTCCTGAGTACTGAGGATTCAGGTGTATGCCACCACAGCAGGGCAATTGTATTTTCTGCTTAAGGATAAAGTGTGAAAAACAAAACAAAGTCTATTCAGGCCCACATCGCACGCCCTGGATTCAGACAGACTGGCTAGCAGGAGTGATGATGACATTAATCTCCTTATCTCCAAAATTGTCCAAGAATGCTTGAGTGAAATGCAAGGGCATGATGAAGATGGTGGTACCTTGTTACCCACAGGTGAGGTACCTATCCTGGCAGGGCACTGTATAATCTACCATATTTGGTAGATATCAATGGGAGGCTTTTTATGGAGGGAAACAGAGGAGGTGTGGCAGGGGGCAGAGGGGAGATGGAGCGGAAGGACTGGGAGGAGAAAAGGGAGAAGAAACTGTGGTCAGGATGTAAATAATAATAGTAATAATAATAATATTAATAATTGTAGTGATCGGAGCGGCAGGGCTGCATTCCCAGCACCCCGGCCGCCTCGCTAGCTTATGCCCCAAAATAACAACACACAAATTGTATTCATTTAAACACTGCTTGGCCCATTAACTCTAGCTCTTACAGGCTAATTCTCATATCCCGATCAACCCATCTCTAATAATCTGTGTAGCATCAGTCTTACCGGGAAAGATTCTAGCCTACGTCCATCCTGGGTCAGAGTTCATTGCATCTGCCTCAGAGAGCAGAGCTATCGCGTCTGCCTGGGAGAGGGGAGCATGGCGTCTCTGTCTGAGGCGTCTTACCTCATTTCCTCTTCCTCCCAGCATTCTGTTCTGTTTACTCCACCCACCTATGTTCTAACCAATAAAATGGGCCAAGGCAGTTTCTTTATTAGCCAATGACCTTCCTCCATCAAATAATGAAACTCATGATTCTTAAAAAGCAACCTGTCATGCTGATCTACTACAGCGCACTCTCCAGCCCTCCCTAAGGCAACTTCCTAGTGATAAAGGAAGTGCCTGGCCAGTATCTCTCACTTCTCACTCCCCAGCTGGCTCTGTTATTTGCTTGATTTTCATGACTTCAAGAAGGAGGAAGTGAAGGGTTTCACACTTGCTTTGTTCTTTTTCTGCAAGGAATTTATCAGTAATTGTTTGTTCACTAATGCCATCAACTCAAATCATGATCCCCAACTGAGCTGCACATCATGGGGTAACATTTCAAGGGCTCACAATCTTAACTCATCTGGCTCTTGCTATAACTGTACAAAGTCAACGCTATTGCTTTGAAGAGATGGAGGCACAGAAATGTTATCTTTTTCTTTCTATTGCTGAGATAAACACCATGGCCAAAAGCAACTGGTAAGGGAAGGGGCTATTTCACCTTACAGTTCACAGTCCATCAGGAAGGGAAGTCAGGACAGAAACTCAAGGCAGGAGCCAAGAGACAGAAACTGAAGCAGAGACCATGGAAGAATGCTGCTTACTGGCTTGCTCAGCTACCTTTCTTATTCACCCCAAGACCACCTTCCCAGGGTTGGGATCAACCACAGTGGGCTGGGCCCTCCCACATCAATCATTAACCAAGACAATTTCCCCCAAAATCTTGCCTACAGGTCAATCTGATAGAGGCATTTTCTCAACTGAAGGTCTGCCTTCCCAGATGACCTGAGTTTGTGTCAAATGACAAAAACAAACAAACAAAACTTAACCAGCAAAACAGATTAGATTTCCTT
Organism: Microtus ochrogaster; assembly: GCF_000317375.1. Taxonomy (NCBI): domain Eukaryota; kingdom Metazoa; phylum Chordata; class Mammalia; order Rodentia; family Cricetidae; genus Microtus; species Microtus ochrogaster. The sequence continues at coordinate 38,300,348 of NW_004949099.1, read as the reverse complement.
TGAAATAGCAGAATCCGACCTCTAAACAGACTGCTTAGCATCACACATAAGATAAATTACTGGACACGTTCCTTCTCCAAGAAAATTATTGAAGCCTAGGGCAGGAGGTCTTTGTCCCTCTCAGTGGGGTCTCTGTCCATCTTTTGTTATCAGCAGCTGCCATGACCTCACATTCAACCTCAGATGGAGTATATTAACAAAAAATTGCACCAACCAAACAGGAAAAGACTTTTTCTTGTCTTTATTACCTAAAGAACAGAGTAGAACCACCACACACAACACTTGGTGCTATTGGAAGGTGATAGAAACTTTCAGAGGTTGGTCCAGTAGGAAGGATGTCTTTGGGTTCCTGGAGGGCACTCTTATGATGTGTGAGCAAACCCTGTTCCCTTCTTTCTCTTTTGTTTCCTTGTTGTGAAGTGGTTTAAGCCCCTACCACCATTATATGCTAGGTCACTACAAGCCCCAAAACAACAGGGCAATGTAACAAACTTTTCTGTGAATCAGGAACATTGAAGAACTGACCTACCTTGTCTTGGCAAAGTTTTGCAATTGCTTTCCTATGTGTTCTGCTTATCCTATTTGGACAGCATATTGCCAGCAGTTGAGGCAAGGGCAGTTTCTTGTTCAGTGGCTAACTTTACCACATTGAAAGCAAATTTCAAATAAAGGTTCTTCAATGCCCACCATCTTCTCTGAAGTAGATTGGTGCTGCCAGGAGCAGACATGTCTCACTGTCATGAAAAGCCTTATGTTATTAAAACATCTTAAATTCCATATTCTATAGTTCTCTAAAGTGTTTGAAAACCACCAATCTATTTAAAATACATGAGGCTAAATAAAGCTTATTTCTGAGTACATCTAAACCCTTACTACAAATTTAATTGCTATCCTAATTATCCTAAAACATTTGTAATAGTAGCTTTTAGGGACTAGAATTTACATTACTTTTTTTATTTTATTGATATTTATTGAGCTCTACATTTTTCTCTGCTCCCCCCCCCCCGCCTCTCCCCTCCCCACTTCAATCCTCTTCCAAGGTCCCCATGCTCCCAATTTACTCAGGAGATCTTGTCTTTTTTTTTACTTCTTTTTTTTCTACTTCCCATGTAGATTATATCTATGTAAGTCTCTCTCTTACTGTCTTAGTGTCCGCATTGTTGTCTAAGTTCTCTAGGATTGTGGTTTGTAGGCTGGCTTTCTTTGCTTTATGTTTAAAAACCACCTATGAGTGAGTACATGTGATAATTGTCTTTCTGGGTCTGGGTTACCTCACTCTAACTCCATCCATTTTCCTGCAAAATTCAAGCTGTAATTATTATTATTATTATTATTATTATTATTATTATTATTATTATTTATTATTATTATTATTTTGCTGTGTAGTACTCCATTGGGTAAATGTACCACATTTTCCTTATCCATTCTTCAATTGAGGGGCATTTAGGTTGTTTCCAAGTTCTGGCTATGACAAACAAAGCTGCTACGAACATAGTTGAACACATGTCCTTGTGGTACGATTGAGCATCCTTTGTATATATACCCAAAAGTGGTATTACTGGATCTTGAGAAAGGTTGTTTCCTAATTTTCTGAGAAATTGCCACACTGATATCCAAAGGTGTTGTACCAGCTTGCATTCCCACCAGCAATGCAAAAATGTTCCCTTTTCCCCACAACCCCTCCAGTATAAGTTGTCATCATCAGTGGTTTTGATCTTGGCCATTCTCACAGGTGTACGATGGAATTTCTCTGATGACTAAGGATGTTGAACATTTCCTTAAGTATCTTTCAGCCATTTTAGATTCCTCTATTGAGAGTTCTCTGTTTAGGTCTATACTCCTTTTTTTTTTTTAAATTGGATTATGTGATCTTTTGGTGTCTAATTTCTTGAGTTCTTTGTATATTTTGGAGATCAGACCTCTGTATGATGTGGGGTTAGTGAAAATCTTTTCCCATTCTGTAGGCTGCCATTTTGTCTTGTTGGCCATATCTTTTGCTTTACAGAAGCTTTTCAGTTTCAGGAGGTCCTATTTATTAATTGTTTCTCTCAGTGTCTGTTCTGCTGGGGTTATATTTAGGAAGTGGTTCCCTGTGCCAATGCATTGGTGTACTTCCCACTTTCTCTTCTATAAGGTTCAGTATGGCTGGCTTTATGTTGAGGTCTTTGATCCATCTGGACTTGAGTTTTGTGCATGGTGATAGATATGGGTCTATTTTCATTATTCTACATGTTGATATCCAGTTATGTCAGCACCACTTGTTAAATATGCTTTCTTTTTTCCATTTGATATTTTTTTGCTTCTTTATCAAAGATCAGGTGTTTGAAGATGCGTGGATTGATATATCTGGATCTTCCATTTGGTTCTATTAGTCCTCTTGTCTGTTCTTATGCCAATACCAGGCTGTTTTCAGTACTGTAGCTCTGAGGTAGCATTTGAAGTCAGGGATTGTGATGGCTCTAGAAGTTCTTTTATTATACAGGATTGTTTTGGCTATCCTGGGTTTTTTGCTTTTCCATATGAAGTTGAGTACCATTCTTTTGAGTTCTCTGAAGAATTTTGTTGGGATTTTGATGGGCATTGCGTTGAATCTGTGGATTATTCTTTTTATATTACTTTACTCTCTTTAAAGACTTCACTTTATTATTTTCAAACTTTATTTTTTAATGACTGTCTATATTGACTTTTTTCCTTTTCTTAATCATTTATTTACTTTTATTTCATTTGCATCAGTATTTTGCCTCCATGTATGTCTGTTTGAGGGTGTCAGATCTTGGCATTAGAGACAGTTATCAGCTGCCATGTGGGTTCTGCGAATTGAACCTGGGGCCTTTGAAAGAGCAGTCAGTGCTCTTAACTGCTGAGCCATCTCTTCAGCCCCCTCGATTTTCTTTTCTTTCTTCAGCACCTAAGCACATTTTCAAGGATACCCTACCTGTTCAGAGGATTGTTTCCCCACCACCAATCTGGGCCTGGATTTCTGAGAATCTCCAGCTTGAGCCAAACCTTAAAAGGCCAAGTAACCTCTGTGCATCTGTTCTTTGAGGCTCTGCTTAGCACATGGTGCTGGCAGTTGGCTCCACCTCCCCCTAGTCAGTCCAGCAAGCTACCCCACTGGTTCTGGGCTGCAGCAGCTGCTAGCTTTTTCATGAGAGCCTAGCCGCATGCCTGCAGGCACTGGCAGGGAGCCGGCAGCTACCTGCCCTAGCCCTTGGGAGTTGCTGGGTCTGCAGCACCAAGGCAGGCTTTTCTACCTAGGCTTCTCATAGGCCCAACTCAGCTGCTCAGCTGCACAATAGGGCCTCTTTAAGAAGTCTCATCTCTCAATTAGCTATTGGCCATTCAGCTCTTTATTAAACCAATCAGAAGGTGCTTTAGGCAGATGCGGTAAAACAGACACATCTTCATAGCATACAAAAAGATTATCCCATAACATTCTTTTATAAGAGTTACCTTGGTCATGAAGTCTCTTCAGAGCAATAGAACAGTGACTAAGACATCTGGGAAGGACTCAGGAGGACAGAGTTCATGGCTCAGAGTCTCTCACCCTGTGTAAGGTACTCCTGACTTCTTCCTCATGTTGGTGGGAGGATTTTTGAGAGAGAATGAAAAAGCACAAAGCCAGTGTTACTTGTTTTGATTTGCTTTGGCTTTAGTTTTGGTTTTGGTTTGGTTTGTTTGAGAAGGAGGCATCTCACGGCATAGCTCAGGCTCTCCTCAAATTCACGATCTTCCTGCCTTCGTCTCCCAAGTGCAGGGATAAGAATTGTAAGCGTAGACCACCTTGGCACCTAGCTGCACCAAAGCCTTCCAGCCTTCAAGTGGAAACCAGTACGTCTCCACTCCTTTGACACATTATTGGTTCAAGCAAATCACAAGTTCAAACCAGAGTAGTATGGGAGGAAGCTACCAAGTAGCACAGGCATGTCATGAAAGATCAGAGACCATCTACCCCAATGAGGGAACCAAAATGCACATACACAAATGCTCGCTCTTCTCTTTTGACTTCTCTGTCTTCTCTCTTGCTCTTGACTGATTTGATTATTGAGCTATGGTGGTGCCCTATAGCCCCGACTGACTTGGATTTTACTGTAGAGCCCAACATGACCTACAACTCTCCACCCTCCTGCCTTATCCTTTCAAGTAGCTGAGGTTATAAGGACACAGCATGGCTCCTGGCTTATAAACTCTATTAAATACCAATATTCCTTATGAAGCCTTGCAAGTTACATTTCTGCTTCTCTGAATGATGGGATGAATCTTAGGGCTGAAGCAAAGTCATCAAGCTTTGGGTAGCTAGTTTTTGTGTTGGTTTTTGCAGACAGAATCTCATAATGTATCCCAAGCTGGCTTTGCCTTTGGATTCTGTTGCCTCTGCCTCCAGAGCACTGTGTTTACACAGGTATGGGGCCACCATGCCCTGCTAGGCAATTAGCTAGCTCGGTCAGAGGTGCGTCTATGCATACAACCTATTCATTTCCCACTCAAGAGCAGATAAGAGGAATGAGATGAATTTGAATTCAAATTATGTCTTTTGCTCCTGCTAACTTCATCATCATGAAAATGTTTAGTGACCTTTCTGAGCTGAGCCCATTTCCTCATGGTAGAGGACAATAGTACCTATTCTGATCTTGAGTGCCTTGGGATGACAGGCATGTGCCACCATGCCTGCTTCTTGTGGTGTTGGGGATGGGACCCATATTACACATATCAGGCAAATGTTCCACCAGCTGAGCTACACTCACAGTACCTCCTAAGGTTTTGGTGAGGGTTAGATGAAAGAAAACATGTGCCTTGTATACCACAATCACTTTAAAATTTGCTGTTATTAATATAAAGATCCTAAAATTTAGTTATTATAATATTCGTCTGACATATAAAGAGAGACATGTCAGCCCATGTGTCTATGAGGCTGGGCAGTGGTGGTGCACACCTTTTATTCCAGCACTCAGGAAACCGAAGCAGGTGGAACTCTGTAAGTTCAAGGCCAGCCTGGTATACACAGTGAGTCCCAGGACATGTCAGGGCTGTGTGTGTGTGTGTGTGTGTGTGTGTGTGTGTGTGTGTGTGTCTGGTGTGTGTGTGTGTGTGTGTGTGTGTATGTAATCAAAACAAAAAGTAAAGTGCCCGTGAAAGGCTTCCTGAACTCCTGAACTGGGAGTGGAGTTCAGTAATAAATTATTTTACAAAGCCCTGGATTTAACTCCCAGCACCAGAGAGAGAGAGAGAGAGAGAGAGAGAGAGAGAGAGAGAGAGAGAGAGAGAGAGAGAGAGAGAGAGGGGGAAAGATTCTCCTACCGAGTGGAGCCCCTACTACCCTGCTACGCTGACACAGGACAACAGACGACTCTGAGACTCTGGGACTGTGTGTCCTCTCTTCTAGTCTATGCTGTAAAGTGTCTTTTAGACAGGCTCTCTAACCCAGACACACCTCAAATTCCCCGTGGAGCTGAGCATGACCTTGAACTGCTGATCTTCCTACCTCCACCTTCCAAGTGCGAGAACTTGGGCACTCACCACCACATCTGTGGCAGCATCTCTTCTTCCTCCTCCTCCTCTACCTCCTCTTCCTCCAGACCAGGACTTGCTATGCTGCCCAGACAACAGGCTGGTTTTGAGTCGCCACACCTGGCCCTTTGCCCTCTAAGAACAACAAACCCGTAAAAACATGAACAGCAAGGATCATAAGGGAGGGACATTTAGGCAGCTGCAGAGGATTAACACAGCCTTGAAGCGGAGGGGAGGCCCGGTCAGTTCAGCACGCTGAGGGGAAGCCAGGTCTCACACATTCACTGTGGTCCCGTTAGTAGCCTGGGAGCAGACCCCATGCCCACACTAACACCTTGTTAGGTGTAAGGACCGAATCATTGGGTTTCCTACTCTGCCTGCGTGACTTCGGCCAGGTCAGCTCATGTCTGAAGCTCAGCTTGGCATCGGCCAAATGGGAAAAGACCAACAGTGCCCACCTCACTAGGGAGGCTGAGGAGAGAATTCAGTGATGGTTTCTGGGTCCCCAACAAGAGTTCCTGGCAGAGGGTGGTGCCTTGGGCCTCGGTGCCAGCCCACATGTAGTCCACTGAGGACTGGGTCTCTGAAGGAAGGTGCAAGAACCTTCTGGAGAAGCCGGGCGGTGGTGGCGCACGCCTTTAATCCCAGCACTCGGGAGGCAGAGGCAGGCGGATCTCTGTGAGTTCGAGACCAGCCTGGTCTA
>NW_004949099.1:38290765-38294037 GCF_000317375.1 Microtus ochrogaster | reverse complement strand
CTGGTCTACAAGAGCTAGTTCCAGGACAGGCTCCAAAGCCACAGAGAAACCCTGTCTCGAAAAACCAAAAAAAAAAAGAAAACAAAAAAAAAAAAAGAACCTTCTGGAGAATCAGAGCTCACAGAATGATATGTGTCTTAGCTTACTCATAGGAAAGTCTCTAATGAGAAGGGATTCCCCAGAGTGTGAGGACATTAAACTAAAGCCAGACAAATGCAGGGCAGAGATTAGAAGAACTTCCTGGAAGTCAGGGCTGTCCAATTAAATTGGAAATAAGAGTTTAGAGCTGGGCTGAACAAGCAGTGGCAGAATGAGAAGGGCTGGGACGGTCAGCTGCCCTGGCAAGTGGGCCTTGAGACGCACACACCACAAGTCAGGTCTGTGGCCTCTGACTAAGGGGCAAGGACTAGGATTGATGGAAATTGACCGTGGTTGGGGAAAAGCTGCCCTAGCTATGAAAGCTTTTGCAAGGACTAACGTGGAATCTTAACCTGCCCACTCTCGTGGGCTTTGGGGACACTCTAAGGCTGCAGACACCTAGGAGAGCCAGAGTCAGCACAGAATGAAGCACTTGGAGGAAGGAGCCCTGAGGACATGATCTCACGTGTGTATCGGATCTCACACCTGTATCTCCCAGGACAGACCGGAAAAAGCCTTGCAGGTTGTTAGGCCAACTCAGGGACCCTCTTCAGCGATGTCAGGCAGACCTTAGAATACAAGGCCTTGTGGGTCTCCTCCAAAAGAACAAGCTGTCCACTCCTGTCCCCCAGAACCCAAACAAATCAATCGTCATTTCCAGGAGACGCCACTAGGGGCAGTCTGGTGGTCCCCCGATGTAATAGGGCAGAGAGAAAACAGAGCATCAGCAACTAGGGAGACGCACTGTTGATGTTCTTTGGGTATTGTTGCTGCTGCTGTTTGTTTGTTTGTTTGTTTTCCTATGTTTGAAGCTTCATCACTGGAAGCGGGGGGGGGGGGGTGTCGGGAGCATTCCACAGGTGAGGGGATTTGTACAGTCACCCCAAGTCTCGCCGGTAAGGACCTGCTGGGATCCTGAGACATAAAATCCCTCCTAGTCTGGGTGAAATTTTTGAAGACTTCTGGGGGCTACAGGTCAAAGACAGAGGAAGGCCCAGTCAGAGAACAGCCCTGAACATCAGACACCCTACTCCAAGGTCGGCCCTGGGGAAACCCCACAGTGACCCTGTTCCTCCTTTTCTTACTTCCTCTGTCACCCTGTGCCCTCAGCCGAGGTCTCACATTCCCACAGTACCCCAGGCTTCCTTCAGCGCTAGAACTAACAGACATCTTCACACACAGCAAAAGAGCTTAACCCCTTTCCTGCTGAGCCACCCCCATCCGCAGAACCCTGCTCAGCCTGGCCCTGAAGGGATAGCACTAAACCAGGGGTGGCACTGTAAAAACATTCAGATACCAACTATCTAACAGACAGACAGGGACCGAGAGATGACAATGTCGGCAAATATTCCCAAATGGAATGTTCTGGGTCTTCCGGCAAGTCAGCTCAGTCCATTCACCAAATGCTGATGCCAGGCTAGCACCAAGTTCTATGCAAGGGGCTGTCCCTGCTTCAGGGGCATTTAGTGAACGGCTGAGATGCATATACTGTAGCTATGTGCTAGAATAAGGAAACAGTAGCGCTTTTGAAGAAACACAGTGAGCGGGACCCAAGTCAGTGGGGTGAGAAACAAGTGCTGGTTAGGAGGCTATGAGGGTGGATAGGGCATGCTTTTGGTACCATTGAGGGAGACTATTTGAGCAAAAGCTTCAGGAAAGCTGAGTCAGATTCAAGGAAGCTGACACACAGGGAGAAGCGGAAGAAAAGTGGAGATTGTAACTGGGATCCAATGAGGAGGCCCTCGAACGCCAGGAGAAAGGGGGTTTGCCCCCTCAAGTCAGCACCACCCAGAGATGATGGGCTTAGAAGGCAGCATGTCCCCAGCGAGCCATCAAAGCAGACTCTGGAGTCTTTGGGAAGCATTCCCTTTCCATAGTCTTCTTTGTTTGTTTAGACAAAGCCTCATGTAGCCCAGGATAACACTGAACCTCTAATACTCCTGACTCTGCTTTCCCAGTGCTGGAATAAGAGGCATATGCCACCATGCCCAGTTTATACTAGTGCCAGGGATCAAACTCAAAGCCTCGTGCATGGCAGGCAAGCACTCTACCAACTGAGCCACACCCCTGGCCAAGTTTGCTTGTTCCCTTTTTCCTTTTTTTTATGTTTACAATTACGTGTGTGTGGAGGTCAGAGTCTTTCTTTCCGTGAGGTGGGTCCTGAGGATCAAACTCGGGTCTTCAGACTTGTCTGTGTCTCCCGAGCCATCGCGTTTGCTTGTTTGCTGGGTTTTGTGCCAGGGTCTCACTGTGCTGCACCAACAGACTCTGAATGCTGGGGTTCACAGAGTGCTTCCACTCCGGCCTCCTAGGCAGCCGGGACTAGAGTCCTCCACCACTCTCAGCTCCAGGCTAGAGCACGCTCGTCCACACCACTGGGTCTCTGCTCACTCTTTGTTTCAGAGATGTCCTCCTTGGGGCCCCACCAGCAGCTCCCTCTGGACAGCACTGCTGTTTCATCAGTTCCTCCAGGAAGCCTTCCTTGCCTCCCCTATGTAGGAACTGGTCTCTCTAATGTACGGGCATGGTTCCTGGCTTGTGACTTCTGCGTCTTCCTTTCTCAGTGTTCTGTCTGCCCATCCGTCTCCCCACAAGTCTGGAATTCCCTTGAGTCTGGCATTCTCTCTTTTATCTGGAGATCCATTCCACCTTGCCCCCCCCCCCCATGTTCAGGAGGAAAGCGGGCAGAGAGAACAGGAGGCCCCAATGTTAGTGCAAAGCAGTAGCGGGCCACAGTGACCTGGCCACCTTGTATGCATTGTCTCCCATGATCTGCCATCGCCCGCTCAAGTCCCCAGTCTTTCTCCTACCCTTCAGAGACATAAGCTCTCTGTTTGCTGCCCCCTGCTGCTGGGAACCTCTAGCACCTCATTAACTCGGGTGGTCTGCCTCTCCCTAGGGATGTGGACTGGGTAGGACTCAAGGCTCAAGCTCATTTTCTGGACCTTCCTGCCTCTTGAGGCTTTTATGCCAACCCCCACAAGACCCACCACCAGGCCCTATAGTTACCTTTAGGAAGGAGCCATTGGATCCTCCAAGCTCGGATCCTAGAAGGACACCTCAACAGCTGTGGGGTCAAGCAGGGGGCCCGATGAAGAGCATCTGGCCCACGGCATGTTTTTTTTTTTTTTTTT
>NW_004949099.1:38273192-38289945 GCF_000317375.1 Microtus ochrogaster | reverse complement strand
GTTTCCAGGTTCTGGCTATTACAAACAATGCTGCTATGAACATAGTTGAGCATATACTTTTGTTGTATGATAGGGCCTCTCTTGGATATATTCCCAAGAGTGGTATTGCTGGGTCCAGGGGTAGGTTGATCTCGAATTTCCTGAGGATGGCCCACGGCATATTAAAGGAATGTTCTTCAGGCTATGGGTACCAGGGACTTCTAAGGAAGCTGAAAAGGAAGAGAATCCAGGAGCTCCCCTCTGTTCAGACCAGTGACACCCCCCCAACCCCTCCCGGTAGAGGCCAGCCTCTGGCACCTCAGTTTTCAGTTGAACGAGGGGCCTATGCCATTCCTCGGGTTGCGTTCCCTTCTCAGCCTGCCTCAGGAGTCTATCCTGGCAGCACAGAAAAGCTTGTACAAAGGGGGTAGTTGTAGAAAGAACAGCCAGACGGAGGAGCCAGAACAGAAGGAATGAGAGCAAGAGACCCGGAGAGTCCACCTGCCCACACACCTGTGGCTGGCCACACCTCTGTCTTTAGCTGTGTCTGGGAACCTCTCCTCCCAGGGAGGCAGGATACAGGCCCTGGGGCACTGGCAGGTGGAGGTGGGACCTCAGCCTTGAGGGAAGCGAAAGGATTAACTCTCCCTGGCTCTGTGGGAGACATCACCAGCTCACCCCAGGGAGGTGCAGGTCCAGGACTGTCGCTGGTACCTTCTCAATTCCAATTTCCCTCTTCCTCCTCCTCCCATCTCCATCTGGAAAACAGTGGGAGGAGCCACTGGGAACCCTCAACTGTCTCTGGGGTGTCGTTTAAGATGGCCAGTAATCATCACCACCTGCTTCATTAGCTCTCTCTCTTTCCCTCATGGCTACCCTTGCCAGGCCTGGATCTGTCTTCCTCTTCTCCCTCCTCTTCCTGCCCTCCCCCAGTGTGAATGCTAGGAACAGACAAACGTTAGTTCTAATCTCATCCAACCCCTTGCCCCCAATGCGCACAGCTGGCCCATTAGATCAGCGGGGCGGCAGGAGGCAGGATGGAGGCCAACCAGAGGACAAATCTGTACCACTGAGCCCTCGCAACATCATAATCGGAAAAGGGACACCGGAGGGCAAATCTATCCCTGAGAACAGGCACAGAGATTCAAACAACCAATGGTAAAGATGCCTCTCCAGACTGAAAGGAGCCATGGGAGACAGTGAGAATTAGAGCGAGCACTGTTTGCACTGAACACAAGGAGATGACTTCTGAAAGGGTTTCATCAACTGGAGGATGCTTTGTGTGGTAAGAGGTTGTGTCAGACCCGGTCCAGTTGATTGACGGGAGGAAGATGCTAAAGTTGGGCCTCAGACCTGCTGGTGTCCCCGACAGAGCCACGGGATGCCTCTTATTTCAAACACCCAGTCCTTCGCTCAGGCTGGGTGGCATGACTCACGGATGTGAAAAAGCCTTTCACAGGGGCGCAGTGCCACTTTCGAGAAACTGTTCAGTCTGTGTAGTTCTTAGGAAAACCACGCTGGTCCACCCCGGAGCAGTGCCGTGGGAGGATGCTCCCACCTGGTAGGTCCCCTCCCTCTAGGCTTAGGTAATGAGAGCGGAGTTGGGCATAGGCTCAACCCGACCCCTGATCCCTCCCTAAATCAAAAGCAAAGTCCACAGAACCTTACACCCGGTTGCCAGGGCAGGCCAGCAGGTCCGCTGGAGATAAGGGCTACACTTTGGACTCCATGGCCAGAGAACAGCTAAGGTGCCGAAGCTCCCCAGGCCTACGCCCTTCCTGATTCCAGGCTGGCTCCCCTCTCTGGTTAACGGTCTAGGATAGACAAGAGGGACAGGGGCGCAAAGAAGGGAGGGGTACCTTCCTCAAGTCCCTCGGTCATTGCCCTCACCACCTCCGCCTAGCGGCACCCAACCTCTCATTTACCCCTCATTACCCTGGCGCCTGGCAGGGATCTGACCGGGAAGAGAGGGCGCGCTGGTGGCCCGCGGGTGGAACAGGTTCCAGCCCCAAGCCTCGACCAGGTGACAGATGACTGGCAAGTTCAGGGGCAAAAGAAAGGAAGAGGGCGCACACCACGACCTGAGAGCTCCTGGTCCTGGGGTGGTTGGTGACTGTGTCCCGGGAGTTCGGCTCCAAGTCCTCTTCTCCCGGGTGACCAAGATCGCGGCGCAGCACAGCCCGCAGGGAGGGGGAGGTGCCAGCTCGTGTCCCGCCCCTCTGCCTCCACCTTCGCCTCCCCTCCCGGCCCCGTGCTGCCCGGTCCCTCGGGCGGCTCGGTCCCAGTCTCAGGCTGGGATAGAGGGACTGCCATCGCCGAGGAGACTGACAACGACCCTGAGCCCCATCGGTCCCAGCAGGCATCGAGGACAGTGGAAGCCGGGACACCTGCGCGCACAGGTGAGAGCTGGGAGGGCGGGGGCCTGCGGGCGGGGAACAGGGAACTTGGGACAGGGTCGCAGGGCTTAAGAAGGAGGAGGGGGTGGGGAGCTGGGCCTGGGAAAGGATGGAGAAGGTGGAAGTGGGAAGGGATAGTAAGGAGGGGGGCTGACCTCAGGGGCAGGACTGTTGGTTGCGGGGTTGGGAGACAGAATGAGCAATCTCTTCTGTGCCTAAGTCAAAGAAACTCAGGGGAGAGAAATGGAGGGCCAAAGAGGCCCACTTGGTGGGAAACCTGCCCCTGTAATGTGTTCTTGAGCCCAACTCCCATTAAGGGCCTCTTCCCTCCAGGCCCTGCCTACTGGAAGGGATGGGTCTTCCATCCAGGTTTAGGAAGGAGGGGTGGAGTCCTGCATCTGACTTCCAGCTCCATGGTGGTGTCCTCAGAGGCTGGGGAAGACTGACAGTAGGAGACCAGAGCGCTGCTGCTGCTGCTGCTGCTGCTGCTGCTGCTGCTGCTGCTGCTGCTGCTGCTGCTAGGCTCGCCTCTAACGACCCTGTCTGACAGTTCTCCCAACTTCACCAGTGTGTGCGTGGCCCTGGGGGTCCAGGTAAGGGGAGTGCAGACTTTTCAGTAAAGGGACAGAAAAAAAAAAAAGGAATGTAACTTCTCTGGCCTTTTGGATCTCAGTACAACTAAGAGAAGGAAGCAGCCATGAGCCAGCAAGCCATCCAGTAAAGGTGGCTCCTGTGCCGTGGTCAAACTAGCTGTAGCTCGTGGAATGAGACGTGTGTGTGTGTGTTGCCCACTTCCCCCAAACATCTTTCCTTTTACTTTGCTCTACTGCTTAAAAATGTAAAAGCTGCCAAGCATGATGGAATATGTCTGTGATCACAGCACTCTAGAAACTGAGGCAGGGGAAACCCAGATTGAAAGGCAGCCTAACCTGCGTTAAAATGTGTGTTCCAGGCCAGTGTGGGTTATGTAATGAGACCCACTACCACCCCCACCCCCGTCTCAAATCAGGAAAGAAAATAAAAGCCATCCTTAGCCCATAGTCTGTTCCAACATGGGAGACCCACCTGGCTGTCCCTAGTCAGTCCCACCTCTTCCCGTCTGTGGAGTTCGTGCTGCGTTGTCAAAGGTAGCACAGGAAAGAGACTGAGTGTATCTAGGTGCAAGAGGACGCCTTCTACCTGGGGCTATTTAGAGCACTAGAGATTTTCTGTGACCCTTGCTCCCAGCTGCTCCCGTGACTACAGCATCCTTTGAGGCCAAAGTAGGAATATTTCCCAAATGTGAGGCAGATGTTCCCACTCAGCATGCACCTGGACCTGCCTCCCCCCACCAGCTTAGAGCTAATGCACCCCTCACCTCCCCACAAGTAGTCACCACCTGATCCTCTTCTTCCCGACTCTGTCCTCTTGTCTGTCCTTGTCCTCTGACCCATGGAGACATTCCTCACTAACCCAGTCTGGGCTTTCTGTCTTGCAGAAAAGGGAACCCCCTTTCTCCCTGGCATTGGCGCTATGATTCTCTGGGGGTAACCCAAGATAGAAGTAATGCAAGCCCTCAGTCCTCCAAATGAGGGCCCCCTCCAAGGTCTGGTTGCTTCCCGAATTGAGACTTATGGGGGCCGACATTCGACTTCTGCCCAGAGCCCTGCTGGGAATATCTATCCCAGAGGAGGCCCTGTATTGGTAAGTCTGCCTGTGCCCGGAAGGTGACCTGGGTGGGGCAGGAGGGAGGACACAAAGGCTTTGAAGTCTGTCCCCTTATAGTTTCTCAGGCTGCTCTATTCTTGTCCCTTAACCTCCTCTGCTTTCCGGGGTTGCTAGGAGAGGAGGGCCATGCCTGGGCTGGGATCCCAGGACTTCACACCCAGCCCCAGACAACAGAGTGACAGAGGCAGGAGCCCGATGGAGCCACACCCACAGAGGAAGGGTTGTAAGGCATTTTTGAGTTTCTAGTGCAGTGGGAAAGACATCTCTCAGTCTCTACTTGTGAGAAGCTGGGAGGAGTCAAAAGCTCCCTGAGTCAGGACTGAAGAAGAGCAAAGGTTCAGGGTGCCCCGGTTCTCACAGGGAGGAGGGAGTGGAAAGAACTGCCTTGGTCCCGCCCCTGGCTCCACCTGCCTGGCTCACCTCCAAGCCTAGCGGAGGTAAGGGGTGTGAAAGCCAGGGCCTAGGCTCGTTCGGCCCTCAGTGCTTCCTTAAGAGCAGGTCTACATCTGGCTGGGGACATTCCCTGCCTCCCTGGAGATGGGGACGCTCCCAGGGAGAGGGTGGAAAGAGACACTAAGAAGTATGTGGGGTAATTCAGGCCAAGGCAGACAAGGAATGTGACCAGGCCTGCCTTGGGAGGAGACTTGTGGCTAAGGCTTCATCCAACCTCTAACACAGAAGGACAGCAACTCCCAGTGGCAGAGGACACTAGCTGCAGTCCCTAGGGAGGAGGCTGCATCCTTGTGAGCTCTTGTTCACGTGTGTGTGTGTGAGGGAGGCTAGCTGTCCACAAAGGAATGAAGTCAGAACACAGCCTATATCGTTCACCGCTCCTGTGAGCCCTTGGCACGGAGGGTGTTGTGGATGGCTGGGTGAGCTGGAGCTGGATACCCACAGCAGAGCCCAGGCATGTGTGTGCCTGTGTGTCCACTTTGCAGGAGGCCTCAGCTTCTACCTCCGGGTTCCCTCGGGAACCAGGCAGGCCTGCCCTTGCCCAGCTGAACTTGCCCTGCCTGGCAGCAGCCACTGTGACTCAAAGCAGCAGCGGCAGCTCACACCAAACTGGTTGGATGAGAGTAGTGAGCCAGCCCGCCTTGCAGGAGCAAGGGATCATGTCCAGAGCCCGTCTGCCTCTCTAGTATTTCTGGTACTTCCAGAACTTCCCCTGCCTCCTCTTTCCCCAGGACCCTAGTCGCCGACGCCTCTATGTCCCTTTTGCCAAGGGCTCTGGCCAGACCCGAGGCCCATCTCCTCTGACGCTTCGGGAACCGGAGTCAGAGAAGAGGCACGGAAGTCACTTTGGGCTTGGCCCACCTCACTCCCCCAAACTCAAGGTAAGGATCCTCTTTACTTCTGTCTCAGTGTTCACAACCCCAGCCATGATGGCCTCCAGAGACAGCCAAGACCAGAAACTCCATGAACCGAGCGCTGGCAGGGAGCCTCTGACCACAAGCACCTTCGAGAATTCCCACAGGCACTGCTCTGTGCAGAGGCCACCAAAGAACCAGCTCTGTATGCGACCGATGTGCTGGACCCCATGAGCCTAAACTTTGTTTACTTGTTTGCTTGTTTGTTTGGTTGGTTTTTTAAGATAGGGCTTCACTGTGTAACAGCCTCGGCTGTCCTGGAACTGGCTTTATAGACCAGGTTAGCCTTGCACTCACAGAGATCTGCCTGCTTCTGCCTCCTGAGTGCCCATTAAAGCTGTGCTCACCATCACCCAGCTATGATAAATTATTAATATTAAACTCCCTCCCAGCTTTTGGAAATTACCAGATAATGTGTGCGCCGGACATAATCTATTCATCCCTACTTTCCCCGCCAGTCTTCACCCCAGCTGTGAGCCCTACTGCTTCTCCATGTCTACTTAAGGGTAGAGTGAGGTTTAGAATTAATTATTGTTTCCCACATTGTTTGGTGCCAAAAGCAGTTATAAACTTTAAGGTGTGATGCTTCATAAATATCTCCACTTTGAGCCAAGTATTGGGATACACATTTATAGTCTCAGCACACAGGAGGCTGAGGCAGAAGGGTTGCAGGTTCAAGGTTAGCCTGAACTGCATAGTAAGTCCCCATCTAAAAACAAACAGAAACGCATCCATTATATGTCATTGTTACCTGAGGCCATGCTTTCTTAAGTCTTGTCCTGGTCCTTACTTGAAGGTTCCTCAGTCTGGGGTGTGTATCTCAGTGGTAGAGGGCTTGCCTAGTGCAGAAGGCACTGGATTTAATTTACAGCTCAACCCAAAACAGGTTTTTTTCTTTTTTTCTCTTTCTTTCTTTTTTCTTTTTGAATAAAGAAAATCAAATCTTAAAGACCACTCTGAAAAACATGACTCTTACTCTGTTCTGAGTGAGGAAACCTCTAGAAGGTGTCATTCTGGTCAGGGAGGTTCCCTCAAACCCCTCTACCCAGGGACCTTCCTGCAGGCAAAAGTGTAACTTCTTTTCCTGGGTAATAACGACCCTATTCATGCCATGCCAGGCACACATATATATGCATGTGTGCGCACACAGCCCTTCCGGAGCCTGGGCACCAAATGTTGGGGGTGTACCAGGCTGACCACCTTCTCTGCTCTCCCAGGAAGTCACCAGGGCCCATGAGCTGGAGGTGAGACTGCACACTTTCAGCATGTTTGGGATGCCCCGTCTACCACCGGAGGACCGGAGATACTGGGAGATAGGAGACGGAGGTGACAGCGGCCTGACCATGGAAAAGTCCTGGAAGGAGCTGGTGCTTGGACACAAGGTGGGTTTGAAATGATCTGTGTCTCCAGAGCACATTATACCCTCCTGCACACATGCATACACACAAGCATACATGCATCTCACGTCTGCCCTGGGAAAAGCAAAGGCCTTGGGATACGGCATCTAGAGGGAAAGCTTCTAGAGATCTTGTTGAAATCCCAGCTCTGGCCTCAACTAGTGAAGTCTTGGTTATGGTGGAGGACCTCCCCAAGCCTCACTTGCTTCATATGGAAAATGGGGGTGATGCTACCTACCAACTAGAGGGTTGGTTAGGATTAGAAGGTCCTGTAGAGAGGCACCAGAAGCCCGGATCTAGCACTTAACAAATGGCACCTACTCTTATCAGCATTCCCCAAGTGAACCAGCACTGTCCCCCTCAGGAGATGAACCGGGAGCTTTGCCACCAGCAGGAAGCGCTGTGGGAGCTCCTGACCACGGAGCTGATCTTCTTGAGGAAGCTCAAGATCATGACTGATGTGAGCCACCTTCAGCTTCAACCTCATCTCCTCCCTACCTGGGTCCTTAGTATTATCGGCCTTCTCCCAGAGCAGAAGGACTGGGATGGGGGAGGGGGAGGGCGGGGCAAGTTTACAAGCCGTGATTTCAGATCTGCTCCAGGGTCTGAAAGAGAAGATGGTGGGGTTGGGGAGGGCCTGGAGAAGGGAGACCAGATGCTGAGCCCCTGTCCTCCCTGCCTCTAGCTCCTGGCAGCTGGACTGCTGAATTTACAGCGAGTAGGGCTACTGACTGACGTGAGTGGGAACGTGAGGGGGAGGGGGGAAGAATAGGGGGCGGAGTCACAGCGAATTCCACAGCCCCATTTTCTGGGACTCTCCTGATTCCCCTACACTTCCCATTTGCTTTAGACTCCCAGCAGGCAGTAGGCCCCTAGCTCCTCTGGCGCCACAGCGGTTGAGCGTTGAGCGACCACCTAGGGTCTTCCAGGCCATTGTCAGGCTCTTCCCTTCCATCTCAGCCCTGTCACTAAAGCTGAAAGTCCGGTCCCTTCCTGACTGTGACCCGACAAAGGTCTGGTACTAAGTCCTACTCATTCCTCCAGGTGTCAGCTGAGACTCTGTTTGGAACCGTCCCCAAGCTGATTAGAGCCCACCGGAGCTTTTGGGAGGAGGTTCTGCAACCCGTCCTGGAAGAGACTCGAACCTCTGGCCAGCCTCTGGACCCTGTGAGCTTGCAAAATGGTTTCCTGACAGTGAGTATGGGGATACCCAGAAAAAGCAGGATGAAGTCAGCCCAAAAGGATCCCCAGGGCACAACCCCAGCTCCGAAATACAACCTCATCTCCTTCATTCGATCCCACAAGTGGGACCGGTTTCGAAGGTTCTTTGCTCTTTCTGGAGTCCCTTATGACATGAAACGTTGGGGGTGGAGGGATGAGCTCTCATCAGCTGTACAATCTTGTATTTGCTTTCCTTTTTTCTTTTCTCTCTTCTCTTTTTTTTTAAGGTAGGGTCTGGCAATGTTGCCCAGGCTAGCCTCAAATTCAAGACCTTCCTGCCTTAACTTCCCAGGTGCTATAATAACAAGTGTGCACTTCTTAGCAGCTATAAAATATTAATTATTCCTTTGAGACCCATCAGCAAATAGCTAAGTGCAAGAATGAGGCCCAAAGGGCTGGTGAGGTAGCTCAACAGTTAAGAACACTGGCTGGCCTGGCAGAGGACCTGGGTTTGGTTCCCAGGACCTTCAAGGTAGTTCATAGCTCTAATTCAAGGGGACTTGACCTAACCTCTGAGAGAACCCGATATCAAATGGTATGCACACCCATACACGAAACACTCATGCACATAAAATAAAATAAAGATTTTTAAATGTCTCTTAAAGAATGGTGCTTATGTAAGAAGATGCCTGGGAGGGGCACTAAGGTGGGAGCAGGAGGGGTTAGTGAAAGACCACAGGGGCATTGAGTGTGGAGAGGTAAGAGAAGGAGAGCTGGGCCTGGGTCTGGTCTTTCTTCCACAGTGTTACAGTGTTACTGGGCCGGCGGGAAACGTTGGGATGGGATACAAAGCAAGGAGGAGGGGCGCAGTTTCCAGGGAACCTTTGGCACCTCCTTCCTTCAGAGCAGGCCCTCTGGACAACTTTTAGGTCACGGAAATAGGAGCCCCAGCGTCCTGAAAACAGTCAGGTTGAATTATTGATGGCAGGAGAGTGAGTCCAGGGGGGCAGGCAGAGCCAGTGCCACGGGCAGAATGAACTCCAGGGGTAGCCAAGGCCTGCCTCTCAGGGTGTCCGTTCTTCTCGGGAGCACAAAATGAGGGACCTGTCAGGAGAAGTCCTGGGAGGTAGAGCCTGGCAGGGACTTCATTTCGGGATTGTGCGAGGCTCTCTCCTCAGCAGCCATGCTCGACAGCCAGGGTCAATTCATGACCCGCTTCAGCCTAACCAATAACTGTTCCTCCAGTTTGGCCAGCGGTTCCAGCCGTATGTCCAGTACTGCCTGCGAGTGAAGCAGACCATGGCTTACGCTCGGGAGCAGCAAGACACGAACCCCTTGTTCCACACTTTCGTGCAGGTGGGGCGCCATGGAACTTGGAGGCTGGAGGGGTTTAATGACACAGCCAGGCCAGGCTTCAGCTGGGTGCAAGGCTGAGGCAGTCCCTGGAGGTGCAGGCGGGAGGGTCTCAGCAGGCTCCTGAGCTCTCCCCCTCCTCCCCCTCTCCCCGCAGTGGTGCGAGAAACACAAGCGCTCCGGAAGGCAGACGCTGGGTGACTTACTCATCAAGCCCCACCAGCGCGTCACCAAGTACCCACTGTTGCTGCAGGCTGTACTCAAGAGAAGCCCCGAGCCCCGAGCCCAAGAGGCCCTGAATGCCATGGTAGGTACTCAGGTGTGGGGGAGAAGGTGGCGAGGGGGTGGGGAGCAGTAAGAGCTCTCTCCGGAGATCCCTGAGGTCTCATTCCTCACACAGTGCTGACTGACTAGGCCTATTTTAGTTGCTGTGACTGCCGCTGGGTGGGCAAGCTGGGCTCAGCTGTGCCTCTTTCTGTTTCTCCCATCCCAAGATTGCAGCTGTGGAGTCCTTCCTGCGACATATAAACGGGCAGGTCCGCCAGGGTGAAGAGCTGGAGAGCTTGGTGGCTGCGGCGCAGCGCATTGGACCCTATGAGGTGCTAGAGCCCTCCAACGAGGAGGTGGAGAAGGTGAGGAAAGGGGCTCCAGGTTCCAGGAAAGTAGATGAAGGAGAAGCCTGGCGAGGAGAGGACAGAGGCTAACACATTATGTACCTGAGTGCTATCACTGAGTGCCTGTCCCAAGGGTAAATGAGGAGAGAAAAGAGGGGACACTGGGATATTTGCTGTGGCTCCAGGTACAGAAAGAATGGGCCGGTGGCAGCACAAGGAGCCACCCTAGGTTGGGATGGGAAGGCACACCTGCCTGGTGTCCTAATCCCCTTCCTGCTTCCTCTGTGGTCCCTTAGAACCTGCGTCCGTTTTCCACCCTGGATCTCATGACTCCTATACTAGGGGTCGCTCCTGAGCACACCAGGCAGCTACTGTTGGAAGGACCCGTGCGTGTGAAGGAAGGGCGAGAAGGGAAGGTGAGAACCGCGTGAAAGAGGGGAAGCGGGGCACGGAAGGACGCGGGATGAGAGGCGACAAGCCGGGAGAGGGGGCTTGTGGGTAAGAGCGTTTGCGCTGCTGTAGACACGAGGACTTGGAGATTGAGAGGTGGCTGAGCAGTTGAGGGCACTTGCTGCTCTTGCAGAGACCCACGTTCACTTCCTAGCACCTGTGTGGCAGCTCACACCTGTCTGTAACTCCAGCTCGAGGACCGGACACCTCTTCTGGTCTCCCAGGCACTACGAACATGTGGTATACAGACACATACGCAAAGGCAAAATTCCATACACATCAAATAGAAAAATACAGACTTTTCAAAGAAAAGTCAAGGAGCTGTAGGTTACCAAACGGACTCCAAACCTAAAACCATGAGAACCTAAGTTTGAATCCTTTACACTCACATAAGAAACTGAGCCTATGGCTGCAGAAGCAACTTGGTTGTTAAGGGTGCTTGGTGGTCTTTTTTTTTTCCTTTTTTTTTTTTTTTTCAAGACAGGGTTCCTTTGTGTAGCCCTGGCTGCTCAGGAACTCACTGTGTAAACCAGACTGGCATTGAACTCACAGAGATCTACCCTCCTCTGCCTCTCCAGTGCTGGGATTAAAGGTGTGCACCACCACCGCCCGACTGTTCTTGCTGATAATCTTGCAGAGAACTCAAGCTCAGTTCTCAGCACCCATTGTCAAGTGGCTTACTACTGCCTGTAACTCCAGCCTGGGGCAATGATCCAAAACCTCTGGCCTCCACGGGCACTTTTATTCACACGCACATACCCACACTAAAATAAAATAAATGTTAAAGAAAGAAAGAAAGAAAGAAAGAAAGAAAGAAAGAAAGAAGAAAGAAAGAAAGAAAGCTGGGCACGGCTACTTGCATCTGTAGCCCCAGGGTTGTTGGGTAGGACATGCAGATCCTATGAGTTCCATGGCCAGTCCACTGAATTTCAAAGCAGTAAAATAGAAAGTGCTAGAGCAAGACACCTAGCATCCTGCTCTCTTCTGCACACGGGCACACTGGTATAAACACCCACACGGTCACGTACATATGACACACACAGCACACACAAAACAGCAATGGAAGAAAGTATGGTGGGCTGGGCAAAGGGACGTGGTTCTGATTCTGCCTGCACACCCGTGGTTTGTATGACCTTGAGGCACCCCCCTTCCCTGCCTACAAATCAAGAGAAGGACCAAGGCAATGCCCTCCCAGCTGTGGCTCTCAGTAGCTCTGCCCTCGTCCTTCTGCTCACTGTATCAGCCAGTGAGCCAGGATCCCAGACCAATCCCTCCCCCATCCCCAGATGCCCAGATCCCAGCAGGGTAGGCTGACCCTGCCTCTTTCTCCTGCAGTTGGATGTATACCTGTTCCTCTTCTCTGATGTGCTCCTGGTCACCAAGCCGCAGCGCAGGGCAGACAGAGCCAAGGTCATCCGACCCCCTCTCATGCTGGACAAACTGGTGTGCCGACCACTGCGAGATCCCCGTATGTCTCTTCTACCAGAGGAGGGAGGGTCAGGATTGGGGTCGGATGAGGCCCAGTCCTTACAGCAGGGCTTCTTGTCCATGCAGACAGCTTCCTGCTGATCCACCTCACTGAATTCCAGTGTGTCTCCAGTGCCCTTACGGTGCACTGTCCCAGCTCGAACGATCGTGCACGGTGGCTGGAGAAGATCCTGCAGGCTCAGGTAGGTGGCCACCTTGGAGAAGGGTGAGCATGTGCCCCTGGAGCTCAGAGGGGTGAAGGAGGGCAGAGAGGCTGGGCTAAGAGCAGGTGCAGACTTGATCAGACTTGGGTGCCTTCCAGAGAAGGACAGAGTACAAGAAAGCCCACAGCCAGCTACTGAGTTAGCTATTAGAGTACACCCTAGTGGTTTGACTACAATGAAATAGTGAATTTCTAAACTTCATCTTCTTTCTGTTCAGGCACCCAGGGGGCTCTTTCTGGGGACAGGCACTAGGGCTAGGTGCCAGGGAAAAGAATGAACCCAGCATTCCTGCCCTCCAGAAATCTGCGCTGCAGCTCATTAGAGTCATCAGAGTACAAATAGCGAAGTGAATACGCAGAAGACAGCAACAGAGAACGGGGCCAAGCCTTCTGCCCCACCTGCCTGCTGGAAAAGCCATGGTGCTGAGGGAGATTAAGGGGTCAAGCCATGACTCCAGACCGACAGTGGAGCACGGGGGATATACAGGAGTATGTCAGGGGAGCAAAGGAAGAAGGGGATGCCAAATACAAAAATCCAGAAGTAGGAAACAGTCACATGTGTCAAGAGAACCAGAGCTAGGAAGGCATCAAGGTGGTCCATCTCTCACTTTAAAGGCAGGGATCAGGGCTGGCCAAAGGTTATACAAACTCTAGAGTTCAGCTGAGACCATGCAGGACCATGTCATGTCCTCTTAGGCTGTCTGCCACACTTTCTCCTATCGCCACCCTGTGTCTGTCTGTCTGTCTGTCTGTCTGTCTGTCTGTGTGTCTGCCTGCATGTCTGTCAGTCTGTGTGTCGTGTATTGTATTATGTGTGTGGTGTGCACATGACTGTGTGGGTGGGTGCACCCGTGTGTGCCTACGCAGGAAAGAGCAGGATGTTTGTTTGACAATGCCAGGACATGGTGTATAAATGTGAGCACAGGAGGTCATGCCATAGGCCCGTGCTGAGAACTTGAACTTTGTCCCATAGACGATATGGAGCCAGTGGAGGTTTTAAACAGGGTACTGATGAAGGCAGATCTATGTGATAGAAGCAGGAGTTTAAAAGAGAGAGATTAGTAAAGCTGCAATAGTTACTACAAATTCAGTGGCTTAAAAACACCTGAAACCGGGCTGGGGTGTAGTTCCGTGGGAGAGTGTGTCCTTAGCTTGAATAAGACCCTGGAGTTTATTGAGCCACAGTTCCACGCAAAACAAAACAATCCAGAAACAGAATTCCTCACCACTTTGGAGGCCACAAGTTCAAAGTCAAGGCGTTGACAGAACTGAGCTTCCTGCCCAGGTTCTAGGGCAGAGCCTGTGACTCTTCCCAGCCACTGATGGCTTCAGTAACCCTTGACTTGGAGCAACACCCCAACTCCCCATCTCTGACTTTCTCCTCTGTATACTGGTGTCCAAATTTCCCTCCCTTTCTTATGAAGACAGCAGACATGCACCGCAGAATCCAACGCAAGTGCAAAACACACCACCTGAGATACCACCTTAGGTCCTTTCACATCTTCAGAGACCCCTCCCCGACTAAGGGCGGGCATGTCTATGGTGGCTGGGGGTTAGGTTTCCGACCTCGCTTCCTCCAGGCTGCCGGTCAACCCACTGTGGGAGCAGAATGGCAAAGAGAGACGGAGATTTGAGAGGCTCCATATTTTTGTCTTATTGGTTAGCAGAGCTGGGCCTCAAACTGAGCCTCTTTCCTACTCTGCAAAGTACATGACCTCTGAGCTCCATCCTCAGCCGCAGGGAGTAATACGTACATTTGTTTGTGTGGCGGGTGGGCACATGTATGTGCATAGTTTTACTTGCATCACCACATCTGAGACCGTTCTTTTATCACCCGGTCCTCTAAGATTTCTCCCTTCCTTTGGTTCCCACTCTCAGCACAACCCTTCTCCCACATTCTCCCTCTGGAACATCTGGGAGCCAGTGAAACTTACTGGTGTTCATATACTGATAGTCTCTGCGGGGTGGCCAAAGGAGCATCACTTCTACCCTGTGACCAAACTTACAGCAAGGCTCCCGGCAACTCAAAACCTGAAATACTGCAATCATCCAGAACACCCTCCTGTGGACTACTATCAATCTTCACACACACACACACACACACACACACACACACACACACACACACACCACAAACACACACACACCACAAACACACACATATACAAACACACATATACCACAAACACACACATATCATAAACACACACACCACAAATACACACACATACACACATATCACACACATACATACACACATATACCACAAACACACACACCCCACACAAACATTTCACCACTTCACACACAAACGCACACACACACACACACACTCAGGTGACAGAGTATCTCTTGGTCCCTCCACTGCCCAGGGTCCAGGTTTTTCTTCTCTCCTGCAGAAACATTAGCGATGTGTGGTCCTTGAGGGTTTACAGAGGTGGCTCACGCTTTAACAGAAAATGAGCTTGTGGGTGGTGGTGGGGAGAGGAAAAGGAACTGATGAGGGGAACAGAAAGAACCCTCAGGGGTAGAGGCCAAGAAATGAAAGTGGGGCCAATTGAAGACTAAGCAGGGAGACTTGTGGAGAGTCCAGAGCCCACCCTGTGTCCTTGGCAAGTTACTCCCCATTTCAGCCTAGCCTTCACCTGTGGTTCAGTGATAGCTGACAAGCCTGTGCCTTGGCGTGAGACCCCACGCTTCATGGTGCTCCGCACATGTGTGTCATTGTTCTGCTTACAAGAAAGGGCTGAGCGGCTGGCTGAGCACTCCTATAATCCCAGCACCCAGAACGCTGAGAAAGGAGGATCACAAGCTCACAACTAACCTGGGCTATTCATCAAGTTCTGAATCTGAGCTGCATAGAAAGACTTAATTTCACAAAACTAAAAAGAGAAAGGCAGAGGAGGAAGGAAGGTGAAGAGAGGAGAGAGGCATGGCAGGAGGTGCGGAGCTGGAAGAAGGCACCCGTGTGCTGGCTGAGAGAGGCAAGAGGCACTGGGAGAGTGGGTGATTGCGGAACTGCAGAGAGATGAAGCATTCTGTCTCGTGGATTCTCCACAGGAATCTTGCTTAGGAGCCCCCCTCTTTCTTCAGCTTCATGGGCTCCACATTCTATCTAGCTTTCTCTCTTGTACTGCTCACCTCTGGCCAAGAAGATGCCCGCTGCTGAGGCTTTGAGGCAGCTGCAAGCCCCGTGCTGGCTGCCTAGGATCCCCCACTCCTGCTCTTCCTGGGGAGGGACAGGGGCAGGCCTAGTGGGATGCTGGCTCCGGTGTTTCTTAAAGACTTCCCCCTTTTCTTCCCATTCTTTCCCTCCACACTACAGCCCTATCCTGGACATCCCATCCCATCCCATTTCAAACTCAAACTTGGGGCCTGTGGAACAAGGGGCATCTCCCCATCACAAGCCGGCTGTGCGGGCCCCATTACCATTCCTTTGCTTATACCTTTCCGACTTCACGCTGAGCTGAGAGATGAAGCCTGGGGAATAGGGGCATGGGAACAGACCTGGTATGTGAGCTTCCTGCCCACCCCCCCTTCCCAGGGTTCCCCTCTCTTCTGGTTCAGTGGCTGGGAAGCCAGAGGAAGGAGAGTTAGAACTGCCCACTTGATATCGGTTTTCCTACGCCTGCTCACCCCTCCTCCAACAAGTCTCGTCCTGACCGACCCCTCCCATGCTCCTACAGAAGCTTTGGAGAAGCCTAGGGGTCCCAGGGCTGCTGGCTCACATTCCCCTAGCTGATGAGAAAGGACAAATAGGGAGCCACCAGGCTAGCCTAGCATCAGTCAGAACAGAACCTTGTATACGGTTGGGGGGACATTTGAGGTCCCTACTCCATGCCAGATGCAGCCCCTCGGCAGTCGCTGTGGTGGGGATACCTGGGGGGGGGGTGATAGAAGACTCCAGCTACAACCCTTCCTTCCTTCTTCCCTCCTCTCCTCTCTTCCTTCCTTCTTTCCTTCCTGCTTGCTTTCTTTCTTGTTTGCTTGCTTTCTGAGATGAGGTCTCACCGTACAATTCTGGCTGGCCTGGAACTCTCTATGTAGACTTGGCTGGCCTCAAACTCAGAGATCCACCTGCCTCGTGTGACTCCACCATGATCCAAAATGCTGGGATCAGGCCCAGCCTATGCCCATTTCTTTGCCAGCTAGGAAGCACTGTGAGTACCTTATTAGCCATGCCTATGAATACTATGCTCATTCTGCCCCTGGCATCCCCCACCCCGACCCTCATGCCAAGCCTCCTCCTACCCCCTCCCCTGTGCGGTCTCAGGCTCTGCTGTCTCCCCCAACACCGTCCTCCTGTGGTAACTCTCGGCCCCTCAAGGCTGCCTTTCCAAAGCCTGCAGTCACTGAACTAGGACTTAAGAAGCATCCTCACCCAGCTCTCCTCTCCGTGGCCTCCTTGGCCAGTAGCGGCTCCTGAGTCTGGTCTTTTCGGCTGTGAGATGAGCTCACGGCCATGCTTTCCTCACTGTAGGGTGATGGTGTGCGACAAAGCAGCCCGTGCCTATGGAGCTGCACTGGAAGCCACCTCTCGGCTGTCACTGCTCTATTCTGTATGAAAACTCTCAAGAGCCAAGCAGTGGTGGTGCACGCCTTTAATCCTAGCACTCGGGAGGCAGAGGCAGGCGGATCT